>NW_026939092.1:0-8737 GCF_032062105.1 Saccostrea cuccullata | reverse complement strand
CAAAGATTGAGCATTCTGGCCCCTTGTGGCCCTTTATTATGCACCATACGACATTCAAAAAATAATAAGTAGTTTTAGATTGTTGAGATAAACATCATTGCTTCAGTAATGTGTAACAAAATATTGATTGCTAAAAAGTTATCGATTAAAGACTTTTGGCCCCTCTCGGCCCTTAATTTGAGTGCACAGCCCCTTTTTCTGATTTCATCTTAAAGCTCTAAGGATTTTGAACACTTTTTGTTCAACAACTATTCAGAGATCCTCTTTCGTTTTCTAGTTATTTGCAAAAGAAATATTTAGGGGCCACCCCTTCAACTCCTTAATGGGGACGTATAGCGAAAAACTAAAGGTTGCATAATGTTCAAAACATTATTTTGAACATCTTTTGTTCAATATTACTAATCAAAATATTTCCCACTTTTGAGATATAAAGCGTCAAAGATTTAGCATTCTGGCCCCTTATGGCCCCTTATTATGCATCATAGGACATTCAAATCATAATATATAGTTGTAGATTGTTGAGATAAACATTCTTGCTTCAGTAATGTGTAACAAAATATTGATTGCTAAAGAGTTATCGATTAAAGACTTTTGGTCCCTCTCAGCCCTTAATTTGAGTGCCCAGCCCCTTTTTCTTGATCTCATCTTAAAGCTCTTAGAATTTTGAACACTTTTTGTTCAACAACTATTCAGAGATTCTCTTTCGTTTTCGAGTTATTTGCAAAAGAAATATTTAGGGGCCAACCCTTCAACTCCTTAAAAGGGACGTATAGCAAAAAACTAAAGGTTGCATATTGTTCAGAACATTATTTTGAACATCTTTTGTTCCATATTACTCATCAAAATATTTCCAACTTTTGAGATATAAAGCTTCAAAGATTTAGCGTTCTGGCCCCCTGTGGCCCCTAATTATGTAACATACGACATTAAAATTATAATATGCAGTTGTAGATTGTTGAGGTTAACATTTTTGCTTCTGTAATGTCTAACAAAATATTGACTGATTAAGAGTTATCGAAAAAAGACTTTTGGCCCCTATTGGCCCTTAATGTGATGAGTCAGCACTTTTTTCTTGATATCATATTAAAGATCATGTCATTCTGCAAAAATTCTGTTCATTATGTTTTGACAAAATAATGATACTTTAAAAGATATGATGCAAAAATGTCTCAAAAAATCAGTCATGATTCATGTCCTACATTTTGACCCCTACCGAGCTCCCATACTAGGCACTTCCGGAAAATTTCCCCACCATGTTGCAATATGGCAACATGTCCTCTATCAACCCTGAAAAAATCAGCTTTCTAGCTTGAGTCGTTATTGAGTTCCATCACAGACATGGAGGTCATCAAAATTTCGATCAAAGTAAAACTCCTATAAGGGGTCAAAAAGTGACCCCACGGCCAATATTTTTTTAAACTGCACTCTTTAAGCTTAATGCAAAACCAAACGTTGTTTGAAGATTGCTTGAAAAATTAAAAAGTTATGGTGAAAAGGCTGTTTTCAGAATTTACCCCTTAAGTCCCTTCTATTTAAGGGATTTTTCTTTCCTTGACCATAAAAACTTGAAACAATGATGGAGTCATTATTCATGTGAAATATCAAGAGAATCGCTTCCTTCCCTTTTGATATATGGGACATTCTATGATTTCATATTTAACATAGAAATCTCCATAGACAATTTTAAGGGCCTCATAAAACCGGAAGTACTCTTCATATGCATATCAAAATTGAAACATAGAGAGCATATTAGACTGCAAACAGGTTGACAAAGGGAGATAACTCTTGCATCATTATTTTTAAAATTACTTAAAAATACATAAATTCAGGTCTCTAAAACACCCATAAGGGATCAAAAAATGACCCCACGGACCATTATTTTTAAATTGCCCTTGTTACGCTTTACTCAAAACCGAAATCAGTTTAAAGATCTATGAACAAATAAAAAAGTACTATACAAAAAACTATTTCTCTACTAACCCGTAAAATCCCTTTTAATTTAAGAAATTTTATTTTCATGACCTATATACCGAAAGGCAATGCTAAAGTAGTTTTTCATGTGAAATATTATGAGACTTGCTTGCTTGCCTTTGAAAATAATGGACATGGCATGATTTCAAATTTAACATAGAAATCTCCATAGGCAATTTTAAGGTACTTATAAAACCGGAAGTACTCTACATATCCATACCAAAATTGAAACATAGAGAGCATATAAGACTCCAAACAGGTTGACAAAGGGAGATAACTCTTGCTTGATTATTTATGAAAATACTTAAAAATACAAAATTTCAGGACTCTAAAACTCCTTTAAGGGGTCAAAAAGTGACCCCACGGACCATATTTTTAAAATTGCCCTTCTTATGCTTAACTCAAAACTGAAATCCGTTTGAAGATTGGTTGAGAAATAAAAAAGTTACAGGGTAAAAACGATTTCAAGAGTTGACCCCTAAAATTCCCTAATTTTTAGGGATTTAATTTTCATAACCTTTTCACCTGAAGACAATAATAAACCAATTATTCCCTGTAAATATTACTAGAATTGCTTGATCTCTTTTTGAGATAATGGAACATTAATGATTTTCTTTTTACTATAGGAACTCCTATAGACAATTTCAAAGCCATTTAGAACCGGAAGTTCTCCTCCGATGGACATGAAAATTACATTACAGCCTTTAATGACTTAGATAAACACAATTATATGATCAAAATAAATTCCCTACATTGTTTTTAAAATTTTTAATTTCAATCCCCCCTTTTCTTAAATTTGGAGCCCTATAACACAAAAATGTAGCAAATGTGCAAAAAAACTAACGATGACTTTTTTGTAGATATTACTTTGAGGAATACATTCCTAAATTTTGGACGAAATTGCATGTAAAATAAGGAATGTTTCAAGCTTTAAAGAAAATTTAGTTTCTGACTTATGAATACCGGAAGTGACGTTTCAGGAAGTACAAAACCTAACATACGCAAAACATTTAAAAGTTCTTTTTCATAGTTATAAAGTTAAATCCATATGTTCAAAGACTTTTTTCAAATCCATGACATAAAAAACGCTAAGAAATAAAATAATAACTAGACCTTATTTTTGTCGATCAACAAAAACGGAGGATTTTTCGACCCCTTAAAATAACTAATCTTAAAAAAACAATATTTTACAATTTAAAAAAATCTTATAATAAAATATTGCAAACGTTCTTTTGAGGTCAATGTTTGATTGCAAACATAACAATTTTCATTGTACGTCAGTGTTTACTCAAAGAGGCATAATTCTTTCGTGGTTATAAAACAGATTCGAAAATGTACTGATTTTCAATCCACTAAAACTCCTATAAAGGGTCAAAAAGTCACCCAACGGCCCATAATTTTTAAAATGTACTCTTTATACTTCATGTAGTGTCAAAATTATTTTGAATATTGGTTGAGAATTAAAAACGTTACAGAGAAAAAGGTGTTTACTGTACTGACCGCCAAAATCCTTTCTATTTAAGGGATTTTTATTTTCATGACCTTAGCATCTGGAGACAATGAGAGAGTCAGTATTCATATGAAATTTAACAAGAAATGCTTGCCTACCTTTTGAGATAATGGAACAAACATGATTTCAAATTTAACACAGAAATCTCCATAGGCAATTTTAAGGTACTTATAAAACCGGAAGTACTCTACATATCCATACCAAAATTAAAACATTGAGAGCATATTAAACCCCATAAAGTTTGCCAAAGGGAGATAACTCTTGCAAAATTATTTTTGAAAGTACATTAAAATACAAAATTTTAGGTCTCAAAAAGTCCTTTAAGGGGTCAAAAACTGACCCCACGGACAATAATTTTTAAATTGCCCTTTTTATGCTTAACTCAAAACAGAAATCAGTTTGAAGATCTATGGACAAATAAAAAAGTAATATACTAAAAACCAATTTCTGTACTGACCCCTAAAATCCCTTTCATTTTAAGAAATTTTATTTTCTGGATCAAAATATTGAAAGACAATGCTAAAATCATTACGTATGTGAAATATTATGAGACCTGCTTGCTTCCCTTTGAAAATAATGGACATTGAATGATTTCAAATTTAACATAGAAATCTCCATAGGCAATTTTAAGGAACTTATAATACCGGAAGTACTGCAAATATCCATACCAAAATTGAAACATAGAGAGAATATTAGACTCCAAACAGGTTGACAAAGGGAGATAACTCTTGTACAAATAATTTTTTAAAAACTTAAAAATACAAAATTTCAGGTCTCTAAAAGTCCTTTAAGGGGTCAAAAAGTGACCCCACGGACCATAATTTTTTAATTACCCTTGTTCCGCTTAACTCAAAACTGAAAACAGTTTGAAGATCTATGGACAAATAAAAAAGTAATAAACAAAAAACTATTTTCTGTACTGACCCCTAAAATCCCTTTAATTTTAAGAAATTTCATTTTCATGACCTAAGCACCGAAAGACAATACTAAAGTAATTATTCATGTGAAATATCATAAGACTTGCTTGCTTCCCTTTGAAAATAATGGACATTGCATGATTTCAAATTTAACATAGAAATCTCCATAGGCAATTTTAAGGTACTTATAAAACCGGAAGTACTCTACATATCCATACCAAAATTAAAACATAGGTAGCATATTAGACTCCAAACAGGTTGACAAAGGGAGATAACTCTTGCACAAATATTTTTGAAAATACTTTAAAATACAAAATTTCAGGTCTCTAAAACTCCTTTAAGGGGTCAAAAAGTGACCCCACGGACCATAATTTTTAAATTGCCCTTGTTACGCCTAACTCAAAACCGAAAACAGTTTGAAGATCTATGGACAAATAAAAAAGTAATAAACAAAAAACTATTTTCTGTACTGACCCCTAAAATCCCTTTTATTTTAAGAAATTTCATTTTCATGACCTAAGCACCGAAAGGCAATGCTAAAGTAGTTTTTTTATGTGAAATATTATGAGACTTGTTTGCTTCCCTTTGAAAATAATGGACATCGTATGATTTCAAATTTAACATAGTAAACTCCATAGGCAATTTTAAGGTTCTTATAAAACCGGAAGTACTCTATATATCAATACCAAAATTGAAACATAGAGAGCATATTAGACTCCAAAAAGTTTAACGAAAGAAGATAACTCTTGCGCAATTATTTCTGAAAATACTTTAAAATACAACATTTCAGGTCTCTAAAAGTCCTTTAAGGGGTCAAAAAGTGACCCCACGGACCATAATTTTTAAATTGTCCTTTTTATGCTGAACCCAAAACTGAAATCAGTTTGAAGATTGGTTGACGAATAAAAAAGTTACAGGGCAAAAACGATTTTAAGAGTTGACCCCTAAAAGTCCCGAATTTTTAGGGATTTGGTTTTCAGAACATTTTCACCTGAAGAAAATTTTAAATCAATTATTTCATGTAATTATTACAATTATTGCTTGCTGCCCTTTTGAGATAATGGAACACAAATGAATTTTTTTCACTATAGAAACTCCCATAGACAATTTTCAAAGACTTATGGAACCGGAAGTTCTGCTCTGATGGACATGAAACTTACATTTCTGCCTTTAATTACTTTGATTAACAATATAAAATCTTCAAAATAAATTTCCTACATTGTTTTCAAAATTTTTAATTTCAATCCCCCCTTTTCTTAACTTTGGAGCCCTATAACACAAAAATGTACCATAGGTGGAAAAACGCTAACGATGACTTTTTTGTAAATATTACTTTGAGGAATACACTCCTTAATTTTGAACGAAATTGCATGTAAAATAAGGAAAGTACTAGGGTTTAAAGAAATTTTAGTTTCTGACTGATGAATACCGGAAGTGACGTTTACGGAAGTACAAAACCTTACTTACGCGAGACTTTTAAATATGCTGTCTAATGGTAATGGTATAAATTACATATCTCCAATGATATTCTTTAAATCACGATCATAAATCTGTTAGGTATAATAATAATAAAACAAGACGAAAACAATAGGGCTTTTCGCCTGAAAGCGAAAAGCCCTAATAACTAGATGTGAAACTCGTTGCGAGCAACGAGAGGTCTTCCGTCCGATTCCGGAAAGAAAAAGTAAAATCGAGCTGAAAAAGTTAAAAAGATTTGCACACAAGGGGAGTTGAACCCAAGTCGCTTGCAAGAAATTCAAACGCACTAAATATAATGCTATCGGGACTTCTAATCTAAATCCAGTTTCATATATTAACGAAACAGTTCTTCTCTTTTAAAATTATAAAAGGCGCGGTCACTATTCAAATTTAGCGCCAAACGCCATGAGTTAATCTTCGCTCCCTTTCTTTGGAATGTTCTATTAAATAGGTGTGATAGCTTCAATGAAATGAAGAAAAGAATGTTCTTATAGCCTAAGATTCGAGGTTTAGAAAGTATATTTAATACATTTTACAAATTCCATATTGTATATACTAGTATGCATGTAACACTAAAGCGATGAAACGTTATGATTTTTTTTTTCAATTTTCTGTTTATCCTCAAAGTGAAGTATCCCGAAAAGTTAATCGAAAAAGGTTGAAACGTTCCGCCGAAAAACATGGCTCGCCCTACGACGGTCGAGGAATCAGATATCATTTATGCTCAATAACTTGAATCAGGTCTTTGAGACAAAAATGCTCAAATTAACTCCATGAAGCGATCTTTAAAAGAATAGATTTCTTATTTTTGTATTATTTATTAGTTTAATATGACACAAGTGTGCACAGGAAAAAACCGAGTGGTTAAGATATATACCAACAATATCAATTGATATTCTTTCTTGAGAAAGTATTACTTATAAGTATGATTTAAGATCTGTTTTTCCGTAATGCACAAAAGATATTAGGCATCAAATTTCATTTGCATATTTAGTCTTCTCTACTTTGAAAACCAGCCAAAACCAATTATAGAAGACGTTAGTTTGACACAGAACTGCAACGTAACTACGACGTGACAATCCAAGTGTTCCTTTATATTTCATTTATTCTTATGTTACTTTAGTTCACGCAAACGCTCGGCTGACTCCATAAACCACTATTGCGAAATGTCGGCGTTGACTGAGACAGCCGCCATTTTGAACCCGCTTCAGATTTTTGAATGCTAATTGCCTGACGTCACGGCGTCAGGCTGTATAAGGATTGATATTTCCGAGGTGCGAAGCTAAGAGGTCACAGTTAGCCAGCAAAATTTTGTGCATGCTGATTATCACTGGAATTTGTTACCTCCGTTTCAACAAAACATTTAGCAGAAAAAAGTAACCGTCTTACTGATACAATATGTTGATAAGTTTATTTCCTTTAGTTTTTTTTGCATGCAGCTGTTTATTTCATGCGATTTTATATACGGACATGTCCGTTTGACCTTTTTTCTGCGTTTCTGTACTATTGGATGAGTCCATTTGTCTTCTAGGTAAGGGGTGTCACAATCATTTTGCGCCAAATGTCACGTGTATATCTTCGCGCCCTTTTCTTGGATGATTCCACTGCACTGAATGGAAATGAAAACTTTTTATCGGAATTTCGAACTTTGGGGAAAAAAACATATCGGTGATATTGTGAAAGAAGTTAGAAGTTACATCAATTAATGAAATAAAAACGAAACGGAAAAAGATTTCTTAAGAGAAAAAATATCGCCAAATAAACATAATATATCTTATCATATCTCGCCCGGACTCGCAGCCCCCCCCCCCCAGGTTTTCAGACATAAAAAATTCATTCTCCTATGAAACACAGAAAATAGACTTAGGAAAAGTGTCCCTCCTATTCCAGGATTGAGGAATATAAAGAATCACCGTCAAGTTCGTTGGGTCATTTATGCATAACGGGCTGTTTCCAACAGTCGTTGATGCTCTGGCATACCCAACAATCTAGTACTTAAACATATTCTGCATGTTAATCGTAACGATTCATTTATTTCTTGTAGTTATCATATTCTCAGCTGTCTTCCTGGTAGTCTACGCAGTTGAATCTAATTCTAAATTTTAATTTTAAAATTTATATATAACCTTTACATAGGCACGGGTTTCCAGCATACATTAATACATTATTTCATTTCCCTTATTTAATTACTACATTTTCTAAAACCATTTATAGAGTTGCGGAATGATGAGCTGAGCTTTACGTCGCGCGCGTGTTCGAATCCACTGCAGGACGTGGAGATCGGTCCTTAGGATGAGACCGTTTAAAACCAGGTCCCGAGTCGCAGTAGGTGTTAGCACGAAAAAGATTACATGAAACTGCTCATTGGTCCTGAGTTCCAAGTATTTGTAACACTCCACAGGCGTCCTTATACAGCAAACGAAAAACAGATCAAAACCAATTTTTAACACATACAAAATATACCTTTTAAATAAAATCTCACTGTTCCTTTTCCATCAGACACGTAGGAAGAGGGGGGGGGGGCTGTCTCTCCCTTTTTTACTAACCTTACTTTATCTATATATATAGGAAATGTTAATAGAAAGGTTGGATCCCCCTGTATATAACAGGAAATGTATTAAAGGGAAATGCAATATTTAATGCTAAAAAAAAAATTGGTACAGAAAGAACTTGACACTGAAAAAAAGGTGGTCACTACCCCCCCCCCCCTCCCCCCGGGAAATAGGATTTCAACTTTGGGCATGTTCCTTTTTTATGCAGATGAGTGAAAAAAAATTCTCTAGCGGCCCCCCCCCCCATTTCAAAAACGAGGCTCTCCATTGCTTTCATAAGTAGCAAACAACTTAAAAATAACGCATGA
>NW_026939091.1:0-8767 GCF_032062105.1 Saccostrea cuccullata | reverse complement strand
TCATGGTGATAGTTTTTCATCAAATCGTTTGCACATGTATACTCTGAGAATGATGAAACTGATGCTTTCCTCAATAATAAAAAAGCTAAAAGGAACTACTTAGAAAATGGCAAGGATGCAAAGTTTAAAGAAAGACATACATCAAACATGAATTTGCGGGAAAATGTGTACGGAAACTTGGACGAAAACAGTCAATACAGTTTTCTGTCCTTACGAAGAAATGTCAACCCTTCTGAGATGGAAAACTATTTTATAAAGCAATCAATCTGTCGTGATACATCTCAAAACGAAGGAGCTTTTTATTGCATAATGCATGCATTTGAGACAGATATTCAACAGAATGAGGATGCATGTAAATCAGATTCAGATGTTAGTTTGACCTCGGAACCATATAGCATTGCCATACGAAAGTATGATAAGGCTTAGTTTCTGAAGGAGATCGGGGAATAGAAAAAATCAAATGGAACAGAAAAAAATATAGTGGGTTATGAACGGTTTACACATCTGATCCTATATCTTGAATTTATGATTGTCCATGCACGCCCATATGAGACGTTTTTCAGATTTGCAAACAAAGCTTTAAAATGTAAAGTATTTTTTCCACTGACTTGCCTTTTGTCGTTATTAGCTTTTTTGTCGATAGTTTTATTGAATTCTTTCAAAAGATACTGTTTGTTTCTAAAATTAGGTAGTATCCTCCCTCCCGGATTCACTCCAGTTAATAACATATTTGTTCTATGTTAACTTTGGATTTTTCATTTAAAGTACGTTTTCATGTGTACAAAAAATAAATTCATGAAAGAAAACGAAAAAAAATTACTTGCTGTGGCCTTCATCTCAATACTTAGATAAATCAACTACGTATGGTCAATTAACAATGAACATGTTTTATTCTTATATCGACACAATGTATCCTGGTTAGCTTGAAATGAAAGTGACCACAAAGCCTGACACAACTGTTTCAAATTAATAAATTTCTTTGAAAAGGCCGTTAATAGTTATTGAACAACCAAGCTTCATGACAAACGAGATTACTTTAACTTTTCAATTGTCAACTTCCCTTACTTATGCAGTAATATACTTTCATCAGCTGCATACGGGATTCATATATCCTCTCAGTTGATTTGATCTGCAGGATAATGCTCTTTGTATGAACAGTGTTTGAAACAACGTACGTTATTGACAAACAAATTTAAAAAAGTAAGAATGTCAATTAGCAGTCTCGTTTTAAGCCATCGTTTTGTAAGTTCTATGATCGATACAATGACCCTGTCAGCACATACAATTTATCATCAAGTTAAACACTGAATGACGTTGTTGATACTTACGGATTGTTCCGTTATTACCACATGGTAGGTGTGATGTATATTTAACTTATAAAAGCAGATTTCTTAAGATTGATCGAGCCCATTTAGCGCCGAGTGTAGAACTACCATAAACACTGAGTGACGTTTTTGATACTTATTAATAGTCTATTATTTACACACTGAATTGTCAACGGATTGTTCCGTTATTAGCACATGGTGGGTGTGACTGGTCGGCAGGGAATGTCATATTCTCTATGGCACCAGATCCCACCTTTGATGTTTAGGTTGTCTGTTTTAGCTCTGCTCTCATTCTGTGTTCTTAAATTGACTTTTTGATCCTGAATACTGTTCGTTATCTCCATATATTCCATCGGTTCCAAGTGGTATGTGAATGGAAGTTACTTTCTTTTAATTGGTAATGCATCTTCTAAGGTCAGTATAAAGGTCACAATAAATGTATTCCTCTTCTGATATAGAAGGTTTTGATTAAACTCTGCTACATATATAAAAATAGGTTTGTTATTAATGGGACCAATTACTGGACGTACGATCTGATTTGCTTTTGTCAAGCAGACACTCAAACATTTTTAAATCAACTTCAGAGTACTTGCAAGTGAAATCAGAATGTTAATTATTAAGGCAACTTCAACTAAACCAATTAGAGCTGTACAAGGAATGAATACTCATGAGTTCCATTTATTGTAAAACCAGCTTTCTCTGATGTCAAAAGGTATGGACATAGTATAATCTTACCTTACTGAGTCGATTAAATATAAGAAGTTATTGTTAATAATTAATAATACGTTGTCAATATATTAATCAGTCGAATTAAAGACTTCTGTAAGCATTTACATTTTATCTAATGTTTTAACATGTTATGAGATTTAATGTGAATTTACAATTTGTAAATATAAAATTTTTCCCTTTCTAAGGAGAACATACTTCAAATCATGGAAGGATATGGAGATAACGAACAGTATCCAATATCAAAGTCCATAAAACAATAAATAATAGGAGCAGAGCAAACACGGACCTCCGAAACATCAGAGGTGGGATCAGGTGCCATATATCATATGCCATTTTTGAATATTTGTAAGTTTTCGAAACAAGCAAGTTAAATTTAATTAACCGTATCGATATAAGATACAAATCTTCATGATGATTCTTATAAACAAACATACGAGGGTTGATCCAAAAGTAATGTCACTGTGTCCATATCTTTAATATTTGGCGTCATATTATCAAATATAACGCACCAAAAGATGCATAAACATAAATCTAATCAAACTTGAAAATTTCATTTAATAATGTTCAATGTAATTCATTTTATGGATGTTTAAAACATTAAACATAGGGGGTGTCGCCGCGTCACAACTAAACGTCTCCTTTTAAAGTTAATATTGTTAGAATGAAAAAAGACAAACACATTTAAAAAAGCATCTAAAAAATCGTCTAATCGTCCAATATTTTTAAAGAAAAAATTTACGACATTTACTAATCTTACATGTAAGTTATGAATTAAATGGCAGCATTGTTTTTTTTTCATCATAAATAGTTTTGTTATACCCCCCGCTTGAAAAGTGGGGGTATATAGTAATCGGTATTTTTTATATCTGATGTATTGCAGAAAGGAAATGTGAAATGGAATAAAACACCGAAACGAGTTGTAATGTATTTTTCCTTCAAAATCGGGAAATCACAAGTAGAAACAGTTATGATGGTAAATCAAACTCGCAGAGGAAAGAATGTTAACGAGAGACTTGTTCATAGATGGTTTCAGAGATTTTGGGCGGGTAATAGGTAAATAAATGATCATTTGGGGACACAAATACCGAAAGATAGGAGGTCGGGTGGAAACGCTCAATGGCGTCGACGTTGTTGTAAAAGAGATTAGTGGCAGTCTGAGTGATATGGGACACTTTTAAGTTTGTCTTATTGTATTGTTCAAAGAATTTTGATGAAGGATTAAATTATAGATAAAGTGTACAATTGGTGCCAATTGTTCTTAAAGAAAATAAAATATGTGAATGTATTGTGAATATCAATTATTTTTTAATGAAACGATGGGAAGGCGTTTTTAAAAGTGTATGACGGCGCATATCCGTTTTATGACGTTATTTAGGTGCGGCGACTACCATAATCGCACTTTGTGTTTAATTATATATTTTAAACATAGGTAATCAGAGATTACAGAGCTCACCTCAACGAATGTTGTCTTTAAGTAAGGCAAATTAAGTCACACAATTAACCAACAAAAAGTGTACATCCAAAAATGCAAAATTTATGCAATTTTGATACTTTGGAATAGACCTATATATTAAAAACTTAAAACTAGTTCTTCATCATGAAAATGTAATTAAAATCCAGCATCTGAAGCAAGATTGAGAGTTTTCATCCCTCGATCATTTGTGCAACTTTGGTTTATATATGCCTTATAGTTTCTTGGTGATAGACCTGCACCCATAACTTTTACGAGGTATATTATCTGGAAAATGTATGTCGAATTCAGCATCTGAAGCAAGTCCATTAGTGTGCATCCTAAGATGTATCATCCGTGCAACTTTGGTTTATATAAGCCTTATAGTTTCTTGGTGATAGACCTGCACCCATAACTTTTACGAGGTATATTATCTGGAAAATGTATGTCGAATTCAGCATCTGAAGCAAGTCCATTAGTGTGCATCCTAAGATGTATCATCCATGCAAGTTTGTTCAACATAGAGCTCAAAGTTACTTGGAAATGAAACCTGTATAAAAAACTAATCTTTTCACTAATCCGGAAAATGTAGGTCAGATTCAGCTTCTGAAGCCAGCCTAGTAGAATGCACCCTTAGATGTACCATCCATGCAAGTTTGGTCATTATAGGGCTCAAAGTTACTTGGAAATGCATCCTGCACTATAAACTTTAACCTGTTTACTCGTCCAGAAAATGTAGGTCAGATTCAGCATCCGAAGCAAGTCTGGTAGTATGCATCCTAAGATGTACCATCCAGGCAAGTCAGGCAAGTTTAGTCATTATAGGGTTCATAGTACCTTGGAAATGAAACCTGCACCAAAAATTTTAACCTGTCAACTCAACCGGAAAATGTAGGTCAGATTCAGCATCCGAAGCAAGTCTTGTAATATGCATCCTAAGATGTACCATCCATGCAAGTTTGGTCATTATATGTCTCATAGTAACTTGGAAATGAAACCTGCACCAAAAACTTTAACCTGTTCACTCAACCAGAAAATGTAGGTCAGATTCAGCATCCGAAGCAAGACTGGTAGTATGCATCCTAACATGTACCATCCATGCAAGTTTGGTCATTATAGGGCTCATAGTATCTTCAAAATGAAACCTGCACCAAAAACTTTAACCTGTTCACTCAACCAGAAAATGTAGGTCAGATTCAGCATCCGAAGCAAGTCTGGTAGTATGCATCCTAAGATGTACCATCCATGTAAGTTTGGTCAACATAGGGCTTATAGTTACTCGGAAATGAGACCTACACCAAAAACTGCACCAAAAATGTTAATCTGCACCAAAAACATTAACCTGGTCATTCCTTTGCTGAAATTGCAGCATCTGAAACTTTGACTGGTACAATGAAACACATTAGAAACATCTTCCATGCATGTCTAATCAATATAGGACATAGAAGTACTTAAAAAGAAAACTGCTCCAAAAAAATTAACCTTAACCCCGGACGCCGACGCCGACGCCGACACCGACGCCGAGGGTATCACATAAGCTCCCCCCAACTTCGTTGAGGTGAGCTAAAAAGTATAAATCATTTTAATTTGAATTTTTCAGGACTGATTTAAAATAAATATAGCTTCCATCATGTAAAATTTTGTTAATTTACGTCGACTAGGAGAAATTTTATCAAAGTTGTGACATTACTTTTGGATCAACCCTCGTACAAGCGGATTCCGGTAAATGTTCTACCATTTACTCTCTTTCTTTACTCCTCACAAAGATATTAACAGTAGTGAAGAAGAATATTTAAGAGTATTGTTAAACAATATGCTCAAGAAGTGATGTAAATCATATGTGGATAATAAAAAAATTCCAAGGAACCTTCGGATCATTTGAAATCACAAAATTTTGTCAAAATCAACAATATAAAATATTCCCTATTATCAACTTAACATAAAAAATTCCTAAGAGAAATAAAAATCCAGGCACCTTGACTTCAATGACAGATGCTTTTTTAATAAAAAAGGAAACTCGTAAATTTACTTACCATGTCACTGGTCATTTGCAAAAACTTTGTTGAAAGCATTCTGTTTGTACACAAATGTACTTTGAAGTTTGTGCTCGAGTTTCTAATTGACAATATCTTTGTGGTTTTTTGAGACCTGGTCTGTAAGAATCTGTTGGAATTTCCATAAAAACCAATTGCACCCCATATTAACTGATCTATTTTTGTATTCATATAACGCAGAATTGTTCAAAATCTTGATTGAGAGTCAAAACAAATGCAGCATTGTTAAGGCTTGAAAAAGGAGGCGGGGCCTAATTTATACGGGAAAAGTTTACTGTGGTGTCACACAAACATATGACTTTTATGTATTTCTCATAATACCTGAAAATGAAATAATATGCAAATATTAACTGTGTTAGCATAATACACAACAATATAACTTATCAATGCATCAAAAAAAAGTTGCTAGCTAAATCTCATGTCGCTGGTTATAAACAAAGCACTGTTCGCGAATAACATGTAAACATGACGTCATATTGGTAAAAATGATGTACCTCAAGTGCTGTGAGAGGCAGATTGAGGAATTTTTTAACAATGAAAGATTTTTTTTATTATTAAACGGAATACAGTAAAACTCGGTTATAACGAAGTCACTGGGACCTATAAAATTTCTTCGCTATATCCATAATTCATTATATCCGTACAAGACATCCCTTAAATTTATATACCTGGGGATCCAAGATAACTTTGCTATATCCGTGAATTCGCAATATCCGTGTTCGTACTAACCGAGTTTTACTGTATTATTTACAGGTGTTAAATAGTCGATTAATACCAATGTGTATCCTTTGTTTAGTGCAATTATTTATTAACTTCCAAAAGAATGTATTTTATTAATTATGTCGTGTTTTTATGTACAGGTTACGTATATTTTACATCGAGATGCCTCATAAAATCGTACTTTCGCAAGGGCATACACTGCATAGATCTGAACCATTTTTTTTGAATATAGATAAACGATATGTTCCTTAACTTGAAAAGTGCTGCTGCTTTCTTTAAATCGAGGGCGTGATTTTATTAGTACACAAAATATATTGTAAAAATCAATCATATTTCGACATTGGCCTATTTACTTGAAAATTTAACTAATAAAACGCGAATTCTATATAAAGCAGCAGCACTTTTCAGAAATTACAAAGTATGCAGAAACAATTAATAGCTTGAATTTTTTTATTTCAACCAGGATATTCCCTTGCGATTTTGAATTTGTAAATGACTTACATTCAGTACACGAACTATGCATTCATCACATGACTGTCCATCGATGGGACTAAACTTCATACAGTACAGAGAGGGTTATACTATGCTATTTTCATAAGTATTTAAGTTCTGTGATAATAAAACAGCTTAATTAAAATAAATTCAATTTTTGAAAAATTCCCTTTTTTGGTACGTCTATTTTCCGTTTATTTCTCATAGTAGGCCTTAACAGTGCTGCGAAACACTTGCTGTTGCCCATCTTCGCTAGCCAGGGGTTTCTGATACGCTTCTCTCCTCATGAACCCTTGGCATAGGGTGAAGTCAATAAATGGAATTGTTTTTGTCACGTGATTTCAAAACTATCAGGTACGCACAGATTGCGTCATAGACAGAATTAAAGTCGAGTGTTTAAAAAATTTAAATCAAAATTTTTTTTTCAAGAATAAATAAGAACCAGTAATTGAGATATGCTTATTTATTATTTATAGTACAAATCTGAACTTCAATATAGATTTTCAATCACATATTTTGAAGATATTGAATGACACCGTCGCTATTCATAGAATTTCATGTTATCTTACGGATCAATTGCAGATTGGTCGACCAGGGGTACCAAATCCCAATCAGAACACCGTATGCCAAGGGTTCACGAGGAGAGTACCGTATCAGAAATTCAGAAACCCTTGGCTAGCAAAGATGAATGTTGCCTTCAGCTCGACATTTAGATATATCGACGACGTACTGTCAATAAACAATAGTTATTTCCTATTTTGTGTTGATACGATATATCCCATTTTACACTGATTATTCGGACATTATTTACACATTGAATTGTCGACCGATTAATTTCATTATCTTCCAATCATGACAAGAATCACACAGCTCACTCCTCCATTTCATCTGATTTTACTTCCCATATATTGTTTAATGGATCTTTAAGGTCGAATACTGTAACAGTTCATTATCTCAATGGTCATCGAAAACTATAATATCAAAACCATTGGTACGGATTGGTGTAGCCAATCTTTGTCATGAAATTCAAATTGAAAGCAGATGCATACAATTGCTTTGTAGCTCTACGAATTACACCCTAGTATATTTATACTGAAAATTTCAATTACCTCTGGTTCCTTTTATAGAGATGACCTTCCATTTTGTACTTAATTAGTATTTGTTGGGTATTCAAGAGACACTATTAAAAAATTGAAATGGAATTGAAGAACAAAATAATGTGTTTTGGAGGCCCTTGTTTCCTCCACTCCTATTTTGAAATGTTTAGGTGATTTTTGTATTGAAGTACTGTTGGTCATTTGCAAAATTATTTTGTTGAAACAGATTCTGATTGCACACATAAGTACTCTGAAGTTGACATCAAGAAGATGCTTGAGTTTCTGATTGACAATATCTATGTGGTTTTTGGAGACCAGGTATTCCAACAATCTATTGGAATTCCCATGGGTACAAATTGCGCTCCGTTATTAGCAGAATTATTTTTTTATATTCATATGAAGCGGATTTTATGCAAAATCTTATGCGTGAAAAAGAAGAAAACACTTGCTGTGGCCTTCAACTCGACATTTAGATATATCGACGACGTATTGTCAATTAACAATGGTAATTTCCATTCCTATGTCGATACGATATATCCTGGTGAGCTTGATATAAAAGATACCACAGAGTCTGACACTTCTGTTTCATACTTGGATATTTTACTTGAAAAAGACGTTAATGGTAATTTAACAACCAAACTTTATGATAAACGTGATGACTTTAACTTTTCTATCGCCAACGTCCCTTACTTATGCAGCAATATACCTTCATCACATGCATACGGAGTATATACATATCTCAGTTGATTCGATACGCAAGAGCATGCTCTAAGTATGAACAATTTCTGAAACGAGGTAAATTATTGACAAACAAGTTGATGAAACGAATATCAGCAGTCTCGTTTAAAGTCATCATTTCGTAAGTTCTATGGTCGATACAATGACCTTGTAAGCAAATAC
>NW_026939090.1:0-8869 GCF_032062105.1 Saccostrea cuccullata | reverse complement strand
TTTTTGACGAAATAGTTTGAAATTTTTAACGTTGTCATGAATTAAGACATACTTCAATATACTATGGAAAAAAAATCATGAAATCACGCGCATGCACGTGCGCCTTGCTCTGATTGGCTGAAACTTTAAATGGCTATATCTTCTTTATTTTTTGACGAAATGCTTTGAAATTTTAAACATAGTCTTGCATTAGGATATCCTGCAATATGATATACAAAAAATTTCAACAAATCACGCGCATGCACGTGAGCTGCAACCTGATTGGCCGAAACTTTAAATGGCTATATCTCCTTTGTTTTTTGACGAAATGCTTTGAAATTTAAAATATGTTCATGCATTGGGATATCCTACAATATCATGTAGAAAAAAATCATGAAATCACGCGCATGCACGTGTGCTGCAATCTGATTGGCTGAAACTTGAAATGGCTATAATTACCTTGGTTTTCAACCAAACAGGATGGGATTTAGAATATAGATAGATATAAGGGCCTCCTACAAGAAGGTATGGTCATCATGCACGTGCACGCACGTGCGTACATTTGGAACGAGTGAAATTAAAAATACACTTGAATGAGTGATTTTTTATACTTTTGGACTAAATGGTTTAATATATAGTATATTTAAATATATAGAAAATTGTAGACAAGATGATATGATCATTGCGCACGTGCATTCACATGCGCACGCCTGCAATGTTAAAATTTGAATATAATTGGTATCCCTCTGGGAAAACGTTGTTAAAGGCAAAAATGCACAGATGTTGTCTTATGTAATAAGGCTTACATGGAATATGGCACCAAAAGGGAGTTGGGGAGCGTTTGGGGAACATCTGTAACGGTTCCCGTTACAATTAGCACTAGTTTCTTATGGGTTGGAGGATGCAGATAGCTTTCAAATTTTACAAAGTTAATTTTTGGGTCTAAAATCCAGATTTATAAAAAAAAAAGACCAAGAAGAGTCTTTCAATTAAAATCATCTAAGGGAAAAACTGGGTAAAAGTGGGAGACCAGCCTCCTACATATTTGTGCCAGTACGACGAATGTCGTTGAATTTCCCCTGCTTTAAATTTTTAATTGCTTTGTTCGGAAAAGTTATACTGAAAAAAAAGATTTTAAATACATGGTTTCTGTCTTGAAATATAAGCGATATTTTGCCGAGGGTAAAAACGTGATAGAGGGCGAGGCTTGCCGAACCTTCTACATGTATCATGTTTTCGGGCCGATCCCAAATATCGCGTATATTTCAAGACAATTACCATGTATTTTGTTTATCCTGCAACTTAGTAATAAAGAACACAAGTAAGAAAGTACAATATATGGACTATGAATTTCTTAAAAAATAAATCATTGTTTACATTAAAACTATTTGTGGTTTCCCTATCTACTCGACTGTGCAGAAAATGACGTCAAAGTCACGGACTAACAATTTTTCGTAGCACTTGATCATAGCAAATTAAATAATTTTGGTGCTCCAATTAAAAAAAAAATCAATTGGTGAGAAATAAAATGCAGAAAATAAAAAAAACAAACAACAAAAACATTATTACTATTTAGGACATTTAATTAATTAGAGGCCTACTTATCATTCTTCGTACATTGTATTACAAAAATCATGCATTGTCGGGTAGAACGATTAATGTAGTCAGTATGTCCCAGATAGAGAGAGAGAGGGGGGGTAGGGATTGTCCGTTCCCCTTTCTGCATTGATTATGTGATTTATATATCAGTGAATTATTATAAGTGATGATATATAAAGAGCTGAGAGTGGTTTAAAAGTAAGTTCCGACATTGCTTATAATAAATTTTAACATATATATAAAAGCAATCAACTTGTCTTCAGTCTTTTTCAGATTATTATCGTATCCACTGCGTTATCCAAGTGTTATCCAAATGTTATCGCAAATATTCCTTGAATGTATGCACTTCCTATCGAGAAAAAGATGCGTTGAGAGACTAAAAGTATTATTCTGACTTCAGTTCAGTTAAATCTTTGTCCTCCCCCCTTTTTTCTTCGCCAATACATAAAAAAAAACATTAAACGTACTTAGGTGAATGTTGTTTGCCTTTCATTTTTAAAATACGAATTTGTGTGATATTTATCATTTCATATTGAATATATAATTACATAGTCATATGTATATTAACCGTTACAGAACAAATGCACCCCCTTCCAAAAAAAAAAAAAATAATAGAGCTACTGTGAGCACTGAGCGGAATTCTAGCCCTATATTTCCTTTTTGTGTCAAAAATATACTTCGGGTAAATATCTTTGCCAAAAATTGGAAAAGGCGGAAGTATTCATTCAACGAAGTAAGGGTATTGCTCGAAAATACACAAATGTTTAAATTGGTTTTAATATAATTAACATTGTGAAAATCAGAAAGATGGCAGGGAAAAACAAATTTTTTTTTTACCCTGTCTACTGATTGTCAATAGAAGCATTGTATAAAGCATGTAAAATAAATCATTTTATTTTTTTGATTTTCGTCTAAAGACTTAAGTGGTCGTGAAAACATTTTGCTAATACATGAAGATGTTTATACTTTAAGAAAAATGGTTTCTTAACAAACCCGTATGTCAAGGTCTGAATCCCCACATTTTTCGTCACAATAGGTTATAACATATATGAACAATTATATCTTGATTGGAGATTATGATCGAAATCATAGTGAACTGCGTGTGTTTTATGAAAAAAAAATATAACTGGATATCACTCATAAATTCCCAATAATTTAACCTTCCCCTCTTGTTTTGTTGCGGTTTTTACTCTTTTTAGGATGTTACAAATTTACGTTATTTTTTTTACAAAGCACTTCTCAATTACATTTGTCGAAAATTTCCGATGTATTAAAAATTTGGATGATATTTCATGTAATTAATAATTTCCTTAATCATCATTTTTTTCAATTTGTTCTATGTTTTGATTCATTTTTTTAAACAAACTGTCCGAACCTACACTATTATGCAGAAGGATAATTATCTCACGCTTCAACCCACCTGTGGTGAGAGATCTGAGCAATAATATAACCACGCAAAAGAAAACTTTAACGATTGTTACTTGATTTACAAGGAGCTCAAGTCAAAAAGTATAAAAATTGGCCTGTTTTCAAAATAAGACAATTTTGCCTCTGGATATATCTACAGACTATATATTTTTTTTTCAAAACAACTTTCTTGTTTCAATGTCCTTTACTTTTTCCTGCATTCAAAATTGCATAAGTATATGGATGAATTTCGAACGTTTTACGGAACGTCATGATGACGTTGTGAATTTTAACACCTCTGAGTTCTCATAAATAAAGTGATTGATATTTACTGAGTATTTCACAAAAAATGTATATTCTAATATATTACAGAGAGTACTTTGATATTTTGTGAATGAAATATTTATAACATTGAAATCATAACATCAGGTATAAACAAGCTTATGTTCATGTACTGTTGAAAATGACAGCGTGTCCGATCAGCATGTGCAAATCGTGGTACGTAAAATATTTAAATAACGATTAATCAAAGTTTTCATAATAATACCTTGATCGATAATTATCACAAACGTTATGTATTTGATATATTAATCAACCTGTATCAAGCCTTCAAAATAACTTTAAAAAACCTAAAAATGATAGCATTATTTCAGTTACGGTAAAAGGTACTTCAACGGACACAGATTTCTATAATATTACGACTTATATATTTCAATAGCATTTCACACAAAAATAAATTAAAAATCTAAATGCGGGTCCAATTCTTCACAGAGAATTTCAAGCAAATCGCGGCTTTCATTTTAGTTAGAAAATTCACATCTCTTAGATTTTTCTTACTTGTGTTGGAGTTTTCTTGATTTATTATGAAGGTTTCAACATAGTTAAATTTCAAATCAATAAATTGTGGGTCATTGTTGAATAGGACTTCAGTTTCTACGATAGGCCTGGTTGTTACTGATTGAGATTCTGAAATTTCTGCAGAGGGGGTTCCAATTCACTCACTATAATATCCGATAAATATTCATCAAAAGCAACATCAAGAATAGGAATTAATTCGAGTGGTACAGGAGGGGGCAAACTTTCGTCATGCGTTGGAACTACCGGTATTTGTTAACTGGTGTTCACTTCTTTTGCTCTTCTTTTTAGACAAACTTGCAAACTTTAACCGGCTTTGAAAGTCAATTCGCTTAAAAGGCTGAAATCTTGTATGCAGACATACTTTACTCAAATCAAAGATTTATAAATACACTTTACAGCATTGTCACAATTCAATTCCCAAGAGTCAGATCTAACTTTCAATGATTGACTTCACGTTCATATTGTTCTCATCTCTTCTTGAATCCTTCTCCTTTTTTGAGGGGGGGGGGGGGTAATAATATCATTCAGTACTACGAGTGTGGGATAGTGAAATTCCACCTCGGAGACAAAAATCACGGTCTAGGACGGTACTTTGTCGAGTCCTAGACCGTGAATCTTGTCCCCGAGGTGGAATTTTACTTTCTCACATGAGTTTGTAATGAATGATTATTTTTCTCGCATCAAAAATAGTGCCCTTTAAAAAGTGAAAAAAACACCAATATTTTAAATGAAAATAAGTTTATTTTAATACGTTAAATGTCAACATTTAGAGTACATGTAGTATTTTTTCAACATTGTTACAATATCTTCATATAAATACGAAATGTTAACGTTATCGTTCGCGGCGTCATAATATTCAGTATGAGACAGAAAAATCTCACACTGCAATCTCTCACCGGACAAGTCAATCTAACACAGGTGGCTATGCGAAAATAACTGTCTTTCATCTTTCTGTAATTATTTAGTTCAATCTATCTGATTATTCTTAATACATGAAAACTAGACAACGATTTATGGTCTGGATAATTGTTATCATCACACCCTGCAAAGTATTTAGAATAGCAATCTTATAATAAAAGTTTACAACTTTTTGCTACAAATTGTATACATGTTCTCCATTTTGAGTACATCTGAACATATGTCATTACTGATAATATTTTCATTTACGTCGTGGTATATTATAACTTCACCAGCATTTTGCAATATTATAATTTTAAATCAATATGCTAACTTATAGTGTTTAGCTGTTTTTGGTATCATCTCGGAAAAAAAATTGTTTCTCATAATTCATTAGTTTCAATGCAAACTTAATTAAAATACTTAATTCACAAAATGAATATGATTTCTTAATATCTTAAGTTATAGACATTCTGTACGCCTTGTTTCCCCATCTTTTTTGTGAGGTATTAATGACGTTTAGTCTGCAGAAAAAGAAACATTTTATGTAACGATGGTAAACGTGTTAACGATCAAAAGCATATTTCATTAAATGTAAAGGATTTTTATTGAATTCAAAAGCCTGAAAAATCCAACATACTTGCGAAGTGTTGCTGTCTCGTTTAACATCTTTACGGAGAAAATAACATTTTTTTCCAAATTTCTTCAAATTATAGTTTGGAATGAATCAAATACCTCGGCTATCAGAGGCTGTGTATGTAGGACTGTGTCGTGAAGTAGGGAGTCCTACAGAAGTGAGGATCAGGAGAGAAGTGATGGACATTGATGAGGTTGTGAATAAACCTATTTATATCCTGCGGGGACTAGACAGAATGTTGAGTGGAAGTAAACGTGAGGGATTCAGATTAAGGACTTCAGATATGGATTGGATGTTATGGCCTCCAGACCACAAGGTTATCTGTGATCTCTCTCAGATCAGTCTCTACCGTGTTCCACAACACACCGTGATTCTGATAGAGTGTGATGATCTACCACCGGGATTTACCAGACTTAATCTGATTACTCCTTCAAATGACGAAATAGTCAGATCATCCTGTGTGTTTATGAATGGCAAAGTTTATATTTCTAGTGCATTATTCCGTGATACCCATGGACAAAGTCTCAATTCCTGGTCTGGCCTCTCTTCTGTTCATCATGGACCGTGTTCTACAAATATACTTGGCCACGTTGAAGCTGACTATGCTTTTTGTTTCCAATCACATCACTGGCCAACATTAGCTCAACCATGGATACATAGATGTCGTCAAGAGGGTTGGCCATCCGAATTTGTTCTATCGAAAATATTAAGCAGAGGAGTACACGTTGTTCCTATCGGCAGCTCACCTGAAAATGGGGAAGAATGGAGAATGTCATTCTCACAAGCTGAACAAATACGTGTTTACTCAATGAATCACTGTCAGTTTTTGTGTTACGGTCTTCTCAAAATTTTTCTTAAAGAAGTAATTAATATGCTTAATAATGCAACTACTCTATGTTCATATTTCATAAAAACAATTGTATTTTGGGTAATTCAGAATGATGGTTCCCTAATCTGGACACCTAATAACTTGGTATTTTATTTCTGGAAATGTTTTCAATTATTATTACACTGGGTACACATTGGGGAATGTCCAAACTTTTTCATTCCTCAAAACAACATGTTTAGAGTGAAAGTAGTCGGTTCTGCACAATCATCACTATTCAGTCAGTTGTATGATTTGTATTGTAAGGGTATATCATGTCTTTTATTGAGTCAAACCCTTAGACCTTATCTCAGTAAGGTTATTTTATACAGAACTATTAGAGTTTGTACAGACGAGGACAGCTTCATATCTAGCACGGAGTTAGAAATCAGTTTCTTTAAAGAACTAGAGACAGGTGTTCCTATCCATAGCATTGAGGAATTCCAAGTTTATTTAATAAACATTAAGAACATAATTTTTGGAACCTTACTACCACATCAGAAAGTTACCGTACAGTATTTAACAACAGATGTCTTACGTAGCGGCGCCTTCTTAATTCAAAATAAAATTCTTCCAAATAAATATCGCAATAAGTTTTATTACAAAGCATATAAAATATTAACGTTGCTTTTGGTATCTTCCACGTTTGGTTGTGTGTCAGACATTCTTTATCATGCTATGTACTTTTACAGAGCACGTAGGTATGAACTTTCACTCAGTATTTTACAAAAAGCACGGGGGAGAATGTCACTACAACATGTTATGTATAGCACTATAAATGTAAATAAGTACAGACAGTGCATGGCTGGGTTGCCCCTGGATAAAATAATAAGAATAGCTGTAGTTAAAGAAATAAAGTTACAAAATCAGAACACTTACATCGATGAGGTAGTGTTAGAGCAGGTGATCAGTAGGAAGAATGGCATGCCTGTATTATTGATACCACCACTAGTGATGTTAAACATGTTGTTTATACTGAATCACCACAGACTGGGTGACACAGTCAGGTCACAACAATCTCTAAAGGATCTACAGACTCTGATGCTCTATGATGACTGTGTAAATGTACCAAATGATTTTAGAGATATTTCATGGCAAATACTTGGTATCTGTCAACAAATCTGTGGGGACTATTTTGGAGCGTTGTATTGCTATCAATCTTCGCTACGAGAAAGACCATCACACAAGATTCAGGACGCAACACTGTTAAGATTGAGCACACTTCCCCGAACAGAGTTTTAACTATTTTAATTTATTATATCAAAGTTAAATGTGTATTTAAGCTACTTTTCTTAAGGATTCTTTTTTTTTTTATTACAGACTTGATGTATATTTGTGTTATATATTTCTTCCATTTTGATATTTCCAGATTTTGACTTTAAAGACTGTCAGATTAACTCGGAAAGTATACGTATATGTATTTATTTTTTATGCTTAATTACAACTCATTTCAATTGAATAATTTAATTTTAGTTATTTTTAATTACCTGCTGTTTGTCTGTCCATCCAATATTCTGTATAAACTTTTCACTTTTTCAACTTCTTCAATAATCACTTGATCATTTTTTTTTTACCAAAGTTGATTCAAGAACCTTTCCCTTAGTAAAGGAATTTTTAGAATTGAATGAAGGGCCTGCCCCCTCCGAAATGTTCAAGGAGTACTGTTGCAAAAATATTGTAGCACCATTAAAATTTTATTCATAAAGAACAGCATGAACAGAAAGAACCACAACGTGTTGTTTATACTGAATTACCACAGACTGGGTGAGATAAGTAGGTCACAACAATCTCTACAGCATCTACACACTCTGCTGCTCTATGATAATGGGATTAATGTACATGTACACCTCAGAGTACTCACCTTCCTGGCAAGTACTGGGTATCTGTCAACAGATCTGTTGGGATTGTTTGGGATCACTGGATTCTTATCAATCTTCGTTACAACAAATACCATTCCATAAGATTCAGGATGCGACAATATCAAGAATTAACTCACTTACTCATCAAGAAGTGTAATTTTAAAAGAAATTGATATTGCATTGATTGATTTAAAAGTGTACTTTTAACATTTTTTTAAACAGAAAATTTTGGGGTTTTTTTCCTCTAATTTTACTTATCAGTTGTATCTTTTGTTTCAAATGGGTGAGATTTCTTTTCTATATTAGGGTAAATTATATCTTTCTTACATTATAAATAAAATGATATTATAGATATTATGTTATTTGATGTATATTTAGATGAACTCGAGGTATACTACATACAATGAGTTCCATTCAATACTGAAATAAAAAAGAAAAAAATATATATTTTTGACAATTTGAAATTTCCTTCCATGTAATATTTTCAAAACATAACGTAAAGATTATCGGGATATGTACGAAAATCTATGTTTTGTACGATTGGGTATACTTTGAAATTTTGTCAGAAGTCGGTCTGCTTAAAAATTTTACATTTTGAATTTCTTTTTAAGGACCACTGAGGCAATTTTAATCAAAGTTGATTCAAAATATGGTGGCGTCTTACAAATCCGATTTCGAAGAACACCCAGGCAAAAAAAAAAATGAAATGGAAACTTCCAATGGCGGAACATATTCTAAATTGTTCAAATCATATACCCCTTCTTGGGG
>NW_026939089.1:0-8931 GCF_032062105.1 Saccostrea cuccullata | reverse complement strand
AAAAATAAAAACATGCCGCATTGTATCACATGTATCAATTAATTGTAATTCTTAACAGAAACATGAAACGAAAACGTCTATATAAGTATAGATGTCGTTCAGTGGGGGAAAAAAACTTTTTTAATATGTTTTGTTTCACCACGAGTGTCACTGTGTCAAAATTTTTCGCAGAGAGTAAAATAACTTTTGGGTTAAAAAAAATAAAACATACGCCATTGTGGAGTATACTTGAAATTTAAGATACGTTAAATGCAAAATAATAAAGATATTGACACGTATAATTTGATCCTAGTTAAAAAAAGGGAATTGCACAGAATACATATATAAATTATATTTTTTTCATTTCAGTGATCTATTTTCCATCAGTTTTTTTTTTTCTCCCTCTCTCTTTTTTTTATTTTTGAAGACTAAGACAATTAAATAATGAAAGATATTTATTTTTATTTCGTAATGATATAGATTTCTTTCTTTCTTTTCTTTTTCTCACTCTCAAACAAATAAAAATAAACCCTTTGTCAGAAGAGTTCCAATAAGTTGGTCGTAACTCGCCAGTGAAGTGCTACGTTTACGATAAGTTTTGTGAAACGCTCGTTTACGTGCACCTCAGCAATGTAAACGTTTGTCGTTTCATTTGCGATTTGTTAGTGAAACAGTCGCCTGGCGTGTTATGTCCCCCTCTGCCTTCGGCATCGGGTGGATAACACCCCGGGGCTTTCCGTCACCTGGGGGCAAATATTCTGGTATGTCACCCTCGAAGCCATGTGATATATGTATAATATACCATATATGACATGGCTTAATTCTGGGGGCAGCAATCCGTTTTTTGCCCCTCGGTGACAGAAAACCCTGGAGTGTTATGTGGCCCTCTGCCCTCGGCATCGGGCGACATAACACACCAGGGCTTTCCTGTCACCTTGGGGCAAATATTCTGGTAGCTGCCCTCGAAGCCATGTAATTTTGTATAATGTTTCATATTGGCTCTCAAGGATTGGAGACTGTTTTAAAATATTCCAAAAAGTCAGCTTGATTTGGTGGCCTGTAGTAAATTCCAATTTGGATAGGTTTTGTTTTTGGTAAGAATATGTTGATGAATATTGCTTCCGAGTTGTTTTGGTCAGGTAGTCGAGAAAAAGCATATTTATTTAGTATGTAAAGACAAACTCCCCCCCCAGTTCAACCATCTCTCCTCCTATACTTTTAAAGGGTTTCCATCCCCAAGAAAAAAAGAGAGAGAATTTTGAAAAAATTTTCATTTAATTAAGGTCAATATCTAGTAATTCAAAGGTGCCTACAGATTTATCAAATTTGAGAAATACCTAAACAAGATGGAAAAACATATCTTAAAATATCATTTTATGCCCTGTTCACACGACGAGTTTAATTCCAGTAAATTAATGCGAAGTAAACTAATGCAATCAAATTAATGCAAATTAATGCCCTGTTCACACGGAGAGTTTAATTCGAATTAAAGAAAATTACTGCGAATTAGCTTCGCTTAGCGTTCACACGGGGGAATTTATGCCCCGTTCACACGACGAGTTTAATTCCAAGTAATTTAATGCGAAGTAAACTAATGCGAATCAAACTAATGCGAATTAAATTGCGTTCACACGACAGCTAATTCTACTTCTACGGTCAGGCGTCAGAGGCTATTATGACGTCATTTGCAAATCACGTCACCTTATGCAGGAGCAGATGCATTTGACAAAAGAAAGTGCTGTCAACATTTTAGTGTTTAACACAATTTTCCTTGTTTTTCCACTCAAAAATAGCAAAAATACTTCAATTTGACCACGGACATGTGGCATTTGTACGGAAACGTATAACCGCCTCGTGTTTTTTTTTAGAACGCGATATTATGACATAAAAATGTTGTCAAATACAATTACTTCAAGGTTTGGCGATATAATTATGAAAAAAATCCCTTATGAATAATACTTTTCTGATATGTTTTAGAGATTATACGCTTTGGTATATCCAAGTTGAATTCGTATATGTCGCACTAAAATAATGTGTAAAAATTAAGCCGCTAAAATTAATTATTATACCTCTACTAATTTTTTCCTATATAAAATTAAATGATTAGATCTTAACAATTCCCTAGAATTCGCAGTGAATCGGCTAATCGCCGTGCGTTAGTTTTTATGAGCTAATCTCTCGGTCGAAAGCTAGTCATGCTAATTCGCGGTTATAGCTTTTCATTGTGACGTTATAATAGAGCGACGCAAAAACACAATGCTTCGTGACGTATTTCATATAACAAAACGCAACAAAATAAGACGTAAACAACAAACAGAATGCAATGATTATATTAGAATAAGGGATTAACTGTCTTCTAATTTGATATTTGCGACAAAAAATGATTAGTTAATCTGTAAATGAATATATTTTTTAAAAAGGTGATCTTTACAATTTAAATTTGTATCGGTATAAAAAACATTTAAAAGTATATATCATTGAGGAAGTTACAAATTCCATTTCCCCCTGACCAAATTTCCCTCGGCGCGCTGCGCCTCGGGAAATGCCTGGTTTTGGGGGAACTAAAAATTTCAACCCCCTAATGGTATATTTTAAACGTTAATATAAGACATTAGTGCAACATAACATATACGAAGACTTCGCGTTGACGACTTGATTTAAAAAAAGAGGAAATTCAGAAAATGTGAACGACTTGTTACATCAGATTTATTAATAAACGTATTGCATTTCTTCGACGTTGATTTAAATAAAATAATTAAAATTGTTATAGCACTAATTGCAGGTCCGTAGTGCATGTCTAGACAATGCTTTCCTCTTTTTCTGGGTGTGTTTTTTTTAAGGCCCGGGCTACTCTTTAAAAACCATAGCAACGTGCCTTATTTTTATTTTCCGAAATTGATTTTTTAAAAAAAAAAGTATTTTAAAAATAAAAATATAAAATATCATGCTGTCGGTAATTGCAATGTTTTTCCTCAGAATAAACAAAAAGAAATTTGCATTTTTTAAAGGGTTTTATAAACCTCTATGTATATGCTTTTTTAAACATTCTCAAAGAGCAACTTCATTTATTAAATGTATATGATTGTATAAATTATAAAAAAAATTGTGTCTGTGACTAATGAGCTTTTGTGTTATTTTTTAAAAAAAAAAGGGACAAAATGCAAATTATTTCACTCATTTTATCAATCTACACATAATTTTAAAATATAGAGTATGTGCAGACGTGCGTTCGATTTTTTCCACTTGAATTATCAAAGAAAATATACAACTTTCTTGAAATTTTGAATTTACAGTATTTTAGGTCATATTCAATCATAATCACTCAGACAAAATATTAAATACTTATATGTCGCATATGTTCTCCAAGCTAAGAACAAATTAAAGATATTGTTATCATAGTTTGCATTGAATAGTAGGCAAGTATTACCAAATATAGTGACTGTTCTTTAAGCAACATTCATCAGATTTATTATTTAGGGGAAAAGCCTGCAAGATATCCTATGAATATTTGAATTTTTTTTTTTTTTAAAACAGACATTAATTCAGTGCAATACGTTATAATTAGGATGGAATTCATTTTCTCCTTGTATGTCCTCATCTTATTGTAAAAAGACTTAAACTCATAAATATTTGTAAAATTAAATGTAAAATTTTTCAGTCTCTATTTTATGATAATCAATTTAATTGGCTCATGACTAATGAAGATTGAAACCCTACGTCCTTAGATCAATTGCTAGATTCCTTTAACCCACCTTAATTGAGGATATTTTGATATGTATATATGTACTTTTTCCCAGTTTTTGCCTTTGACTATAATATTATTATAACATATATACAGTGGAGCCTATTTATCCGGAGTTTGGTTCCCAAGCAAATTGTCCGCATAAGTGAAGCGTCCGGATATCTGCAGGCATGTTCACGAAGCTATCTTAGGACTGTGATGTGTCCTAAGAACGTCTTAGGAAATGTCCTAGTCTTAAGTCAGTTTCTCAAAGCTTTCCTAAATTTAGGAACTTTCCTAAGTTTTTCCTAACTTTAGGACAACATAATACCTGTCCTAAGATCATCCTAAGTTTGTTTTGATGCTTATGATTTTGTACATTGCAAGTAAAAACGACAATTTCTTGTTTCTCAACAGTCCATTTATGAGCGAATTTACACGTCAAATAATTAAACAAGAAATGTTACCCATAGGCCCCTTTTATATATACTATAAATTTCAAGTGTGCTTTTCCGGATATTACCTAATACAAATTTTGGACATTATTAATAAATGAATATTTTTGGGATCGGCTGGAGAAATATAATACAACGCTCCTCGGGGGATGAAGTGGGGGGGGGGGGAAAAACCCTTTTATTATCAGTTGATCTGCTTATCCGTATCAATTACTGTACAGAGTAAATGAAAACAAACAAGGTCATTATAATGAGGGTAATGTTTGAATGTAAAAAGGGTTATAAAGAAGTTGAAACCTAGACCTGCCCTCTCTACCTCTCTCCAAAATAGGATTTTCGATTTTGACAATATTCTTTCCCCTTTTTAAATTTATTGTCAAGTTTTCTCAGGTAAGTTGATTTTCTTTTATCGCCCCCCCTTTTTTTACGAACGTTGTTATGTCACTGTCAAAGACATTCATCACATACGTTGTATTATGACCGCCACCCACCCATTCTTATTGTTAAACTGTCATATTAATACATTGTATGAATATAGAAACAAATACCCCCCTCTTTCATACATATGCTAATGATTGGTCTATAGATACAGATACAGTACAAGTTATGATCAATTAACATGACTTTTTGCGATATATATATTGTCATTTATCAAAATTTTCATCATAGATTAATGGCAATAAACTTGTCTTCGGAAAATAAGGAGGGGCCAGCCCCCCCCCCCCTCCTCTGCTAGCATGCTACGTGCTATTGTGAGACAAAGAAACTATTGACATGTTCTAATTTTTTTAATTAACCGGTTGGGAGAACATACACAATTAAAAAAAAATTTTCATTAAAATAATTAAACTATTGAGAGTTTTAATATTCAAGAATAAAATTTTGGCTTTAAATTAGTGATTTCCCTATTGAACACTTTTTTTCGTATCCTACAACATTCATTTTATTTTTTAAAAGCTTATTTATCAAAGAATAAACTTTTATAAAATTTCATCCATAAACATCATCAAGGTAATACTAGGGGTTATGGTTTTTTTAAACTAAAAATTTAAATACAATTGGGTTTTTTTCAATGCGATTTACAAGCAGTATAAAATATTTTATAATAACAAAAATGCAAACATTAAAATATACTGAGGTCACATGGACATGTAAATGGATTTCCTTTTTATGTTATGTAATTTCTTTCCCATAAAATGTCTTCAAAATTATATATTTATCGATAAATATTCAAGAAACAAGTGTTCATTGTAAGTTATATAATTATGATTTCCTAACTTAAGATGTTCCTAAGCCCCATGAGATACATCTTATGATATGTCCTAAGTTGATCTTAGGAAGTTCCTAACTTTCTTCCTAAGTCATATCTTAGGAAGGGTCTTAGGACAAATCTTAGGAAAGTTTCATGAACATGCCTGCTGAATTCTTTTGATTTCTCTTCCAGGTATACTGTATTTGTATCGTAACTCTTATATATAAAGAAAGATTAATGCTATCATATAGAATTGATCTATTATTTTAAATTTTCACATAGCACTATAACTATCAAACATTTTTTTCAAATATGATAAATATTTCTATAGCTAAAAACTAAGCACGTAGGCAGATTTTGTTCTTAAAGCTGGGGGAAAATGCCACTCGCGCCTCTTTGCGGGCGGTGTTGACATGGTTGTAGCTGGGAGCAGGAATGACAAACATTGGATGTAACGCTGCTTATATGGGCAGATTTTTAATTACCCCGCTTATTTTTACTTTCTACTTCCTTTAAATTGATGAACATAGCCAAGCGAATTTCTCATTTGCAGCTTTGATTACACCCAAGCGAGACTAATTTTAATTTGAACACTACCCACGCTAAATCTACGTATTTAAAAAAAATTCACACAGTAATCATCCCAAGCGAAATCATTGATTGTCTAAAATTATTCAAATTTGTTTAATGTTTTAGGGTTTATTTCCGATGATAACTGCCACTAATCTGAAACAACAGATTATAAACTATGTCGTCCCGTCTATAAATAAAAAAATTTTTAAAACCAACTCTGTACTAAAATTATAAATATCTCGCAGATAACGAATAACTGAATAGAAAATTGTTTTCTGTTAAAAACATAGTTAATTGTTTATTTTCATTTGTGTATCGATCTCTCGTATGACCATATCCACTTAGCATGCTTCATCTGTGCACTAATCATCGGAAGTCATTCATAACAGGTCACAGGTGATCGTCTTGTAAAAACAATCAATCCGGCCAGTGTTTTGATAACAATTATCACTCAGTTCAAGCGTGAATATTGACAAGAATGGAAGTACAAATTAAAATTAACCGTGGATAAATGAACCAAAAAATAACGTAAAAATACATTTTGTAGTAAAAAAGAGCCGTCCGGATACGTAACGCGTAATTCCGGATAAATGAGTCAAAATTACGTTGAAAAAATCCGTTCCCGATAAAAATCGTCCGGAAGGTGAAGCGTCCGGATATCTGGCGTCCGGATATCTGAAGGTCCACTGTACATTACATGTACGTGTATTCAGTATATTTCTTATATACATTTTTATCAACTGCTCTCAATATATGCAAGATTTGTTCTATCAATTGGATCCTCCTCCTTCTTTTGTTTGTAAATCTTTTTTGCTCCTCCAAGGACTGATAAAATCTTGCATCATGTATAAATTGATGTTACAAGTCGTTCGAATTTTGTTGAATTATTCTCTTTGTTTAAATCGAGTCGTCTAAGCGAAGTCGTCATATATGTTATATTGAACTTATGTCTGTGATATTTAATTTTTAGGGGGATAAGTTTACACATTATTTCATATGCGACATTTAGGAATTCAATATGGATATGTCAAAGCATATAAGTCGTGTAAAACTATCAGAAAAGAATTATTCATCAGAGATTGTTGTCATAATTAAATAATCAAACCTTGAAGGAATTGTATTTGACAACATTTTTATATCATAATATCGCGTTCTAAAACAACAACACGAGGCGGTTATACGTTTCCGTACATTTGACCTAATTTTGTCATTACGCATGCCTCAAAATTTAATTCAATTAGTTCGCTTAGCGTTCACACGGAGCTAATGCGAAGTAATTTAATGCGCAGTAAACTAATTCGAATTAACTTATTCGCATTAAATTCTCCATGTGAACGCTAAGCGAAGCTAATTCACAGTAACTGTACGTTTATGTAACAGGTCATAAATTCGCATTAGTTTAATTCACATTATGCCCTGTTCACACGGAGAGTTTAATTCGCAGTAAATTAATGCGAAGTAAACTAATGCGAATCAAACTAATGCGAATTAAATTGCGTTCACACGACAGCTAATGCGAAGTAAACTAATGCGAATTTAAAAAATTTTATTCTGCAGCCCGGCGTCAGCACGGCATTATGAGTCATTTGCAAATCACGTCACCTTATGCAGAAGCAGATCCTTTTTACATAATGGAAAAGTGTTTGTATACACATTTTAATATTAAAAAAATTTTTCCCTTAGTTTTTCACTCAAAAATAGCATAAGTACCTATAGCGACCACTGACAAGTGGAATTTGACTAAATTTTGCCATTACGCATGCGTCAAATTTTTTTTAAATTAGCTTCGCTTAGCGTTCACACAGAGATAATGCGTAGTAATTTAATGCGCAGTAAACTAATTCGAATTAAACTAATTCGATTAAATTCTCCGTGTGAACGCAAAAGGAAGCTAATTCGCAAAATTTACGTTTAATTCGAATTAAACACTCCGTGTGAACAGGGCATTAATTTGAATTAGTTTTCGCTTTAAATTATTGCTTTAACTCCATGTGAACGCTAAGCGAAGCTAATTGAATTAAAGTCGACGCATGCGTAATGGAAAATTTAGCAAATGCCATTTGTTGGCATAGGGGCTTTTTTTCCCGACTGTTAAATGTAAAATAAGTTTTTAAATTTTTTGAATCTTCTTTAATTACACTTAAAAATTGTTAAATTAAAATCCTAATTTCAGGCAAAAAAAAGTTTAAAAAAAATACCACATCTATATACATAGGGTTTATGTATATAGATGTGGTCTCTTTTTTAAACGTGGTTTTTTTTGCCTAAAATGTAGGATCTTTAATTTAACAATTTTAAGTGTATTTAAAGAAGTTGAAAATTTTTAAAATTTATTTTACATTTAACAATCCGGGAAACAACCCCTATGCTTGTTGGTGGTCAGCTACAGGTACTTGTGCTATTTTTGAGTGAAAAACTAAGGAAAATTGTGTTAATCATTAAAATGTGTATAGAGACACTTTGACATTATGTCAAATGGATCTGCTTTTGCATAAGGTGATGTGATTTGTAAATGACGTCATAATAGCATTACTGATGCCTGACTGTCTAAGTAAAATTTTAATTCGCATTAGTTTACACCACATTAACTGTCGTGTGAACACAATTTAATTTGCATTAATTTGATTCGCATTAATTTATTGCGAATTAAAGTCTCCGTATGAACAGGGCATAAATTCTTCACACGACAGCTAATGCGAAGTAAACTAAAGCGAATTAAAATTTTACTTTTACAGTTAGGCATCAATAAGGCTATTATGATGTCATTTGTAATAGTGATTAACATACTTTCCCTCAATTTTTGAACCAAATATAGCACAAATACCTATATATAACCACCAACACGTGTCCTGTGACTTAATTATGGCCTTACACATGCGTGAATATTTAATTGAAATTCCAGCCACAGGGCCAACGAAAAAAACCAGTAAATTAACAATTTAAAAAATTAG
>NW_026939088.1:0-8909 GCF_032062105.1 Saccostrea cuccullata | reverse complement strand
TATTCCCAAGTAACTATAAGCCCTACCTGAAACAAACTTACATGGATGATGCATCTAGGGATGGACACTACCAGACTTGCTTTGGATGCTGGAACTGACCTACATTTTATTCCCTAGTAACTATAAGCCCTACTTGAACCAAACTGATCAAATTTTATACACATACAAATTTTTTATGTTGCTTTCCTAATATATCCTCGGCGGGGCATTCATGTCCTATGGACATCTTTCTAGTTTTTATTTTGGAAAGATTCAGTACTTTATAATGCTTAAAATGCAACCGGAGGGGGGGGGACTCCGAGCCCCCTCAAGATTCAAGCATTATGATGAGGCGAATCTGAGGTAAATGTATAATTACATGTATAAAGTTGACCGCTAGTATATTTTACACTCTAGGCATTTGAACAAAACCGATATTACAGAATATCTGACAAAAATTAAGATATTAACCTTGTGTGCACAGTGCTCATATTGTCAACAAAACTACCGCTACATAACGAAAATTTCAACTTTCCGCTATAATTTTTTTCAATAAGACTAATTGCCGACTACAAATCATTACCGCTACACGTGTCCCGGCCAGCAATGCCACTGTAAATAAGTTCTATTCATAATGTTTCGTTATAATGATAATAAAGTTTTTTGTAGCTTTTAATTGCCGTTCTACAATATGTCCTGTTTCATAGATCAAACAAACCTTCGACATCGAAAAAAAAAAATTGTCATATGAGCTTCTTAAAGGGCACAATTACACGGTTAGGAAAGCAAGTTCATGGATAATATCGTGAATTTATTGATTAAGTAGACATATTTATCTTGTTTATTTTTTGTTTGTATTAGTTGTAATTAATGACTGTTGGGTATTCTCAAGTATGAATTGTGCAAAGTACAGTGGTAAATAAAGTTCGCAAATTCGGAAACGCGGAACGGTTCAAGACACATTACGCTATGACCCCCTCCCCCCCAAAAAACCATCAGGACTACCATCACGTACTAGTACATGTAGCTGGTGATAACTATATACATGTACTTGTAAAGTCTTACTACTTTTGAATAAAAGCATAACTTAAAAAGATTATCTAAAATACTTAATTATGTATGATTTATCCTTTATCAGATCACCATCAAATGCACATATATTGAGGAAGGATTATAACGTTTTATTCGTACATTCTGAACCATGCAATCAATGAAATTCCCGACACTAGAATGGTTCATTCTTAATTTAAATGGATTTTATAAACTTGAAAGATAATTATAAACATATGTGGATTTTATCTTGTATGATTTTGTTTGTGTTCACATGTTAAAACAGCTGTTGATATTATTCGTTTCCCACGTAAATACTGTGTAAAATCAGCGTAAAATAATGAATGCTAATGTTGCAGAATTTTCCTTTCCGGACTTACTATTTATAAAAACTGAATACTGTTCCCACGCATTAACCGACACGAATTTAATACTGGACGGAGATTTTTAACCAATTATTTTATACACAAAAAATAAAAGTGGTTAAAGCTTGGGAACATATTCAATTTCATCAACATTTACTGATTTTTCATGAAAAATGAACGGATTTCACTGAGCAACCGCTGTTTGGTGTGGTATTATGACGTCACTGTAACATATTACGTCATTTTTATATAAGTTGAGTTTAGCTTTGATCTTATTGTAAACGAAACATAAGGGACTTGCATAAGTAATGGTAGTTTAAAAATAGTAAAATTTCTCGGCCGCATATAGCTAATAACGTACTTTATTCTTTAACTGATAAAGAAATTTGGCATATTTACATAATTAAAATATCAGAATAACTATAATTCAGCTAATAAGGTGCACCTTTCTTCTCAGATCACCACCTATAAATTTATCAGCACTTTTTGTACACCCACCCCCTCAAAGAATCATGGAGGATGTCCTGAAACTGGTCTCTGTGATGCATTTTGTCACATATAAAAGTGTTCAAACCCATAAAAATGTTTAATATTTATATTTTAAAATTTGAATTTTTATTTTTTTATTTAAATTTGGTGAAACAAAAAGATGTAATCTTGCATAAATCATGGAAATTCATTAAACACCTTTGGAATTCCTGAGTAAATCCATGAAAAGAGAATAATTATGCATGTTAAATTGAAATTTCATGGCTACTTTGTGTCTTAAGAGAAAGCCAGTTACATAAATCACAACAATAAATTACATCTGAATTGTTGTCTCCATTTTCTTATCATCAAAGCCAGTTTATTGGAGTGTGGGAGCTGTCAAGAACCTCCCTAGATGCTGATATCATTTAGACTGTCCTGAGTTACAACACAGCATTTAGATAAACTTCTGCACAGCAGCTTGAAGACAAATACCTAGGCTTTATTTGGAACATAAATTGACCAGATACAGTTTTCATTATCAACCCAGTATTTAACAATTCCTGTATTTTTGTTCATTCTTTGAAGGGGAAAATGCAACTTTGTTATGTAATAATTACATAATGGTCTTAGACTTGTAACCTCTTTTTTGTTTGTTGTGAAGAACAAAGCATATACTCTCCACAGATAAAAAATTGGTTGCCAAGCTTATTCTTTTAATGATGAAATTCTGCTTCAAAAGATGCACAAAAAACTGCTTCCAGGGTGCTCTGTATGTTATTCTTGATTGCTCTGGAGTAAGGGAGATAAATGCTTCATATCTTCAGAAATAGGGGGATTTAGATCACCAGACTTAAGGATGTTGGGGACAATTATTTAATGAATCTCAGGTGCAAAAATGAAAAAAATCGAACGCCCTCAAAGGCCCTTCAAGGTATCACACCGGTAATTGACCAATCAAAATGAACTTAGTCAAATGTAGGTCCATATATATAAAATTAATTTTCTTTTCTTTTGAGGCGTTTTCCTATTTTCTTCCAAGCCATTTTTACAACTTTGGTACCTGTGCCTAGTAAATTTTATGTACTTTGTGAATAAATAATGGTTTTTGACAGGAACTATTTTTTTCAGGGCATAGGAGGCTACTTCCTGTGATGCACTCGAGGTGTTTATAAACAAAGTGAAAACACGTGGATTTGAGGGTAGCCCTGTTTGCAGATGGAAAAAGTCCGAAAATGCCGTGTGGGTACCCTGTTTTTTGGTGTCAGCTAATGTGACAGGTAATGTTTAACACCTCCTGCTAAATATTTTTTCATGTAAACAAATACCTGATTTTTAACGATTTTTTATGCTATATAGAATTATATAGTGAAAACAATTACCGGTGTGATACCTTGAAGGTGATTATGAAAAATCATTTAAATCCTTATTAAAGACATTTTTCATTTTTAAAAGGCATATTTCAACAGAATATGTGATTTTATTAACTTTTTGTTAGAAAACACACAATTTTAAAATTAGAATTAGAATTTACATTATTTTTCACAGATTTCTGTGTAAAAATTAACAATAGGTTATTTTTTACACTCAATACTTTAAAATATGAGTAAAAAGGTAGCATTATGCATCTAAAATGTAGAAATAAGTCAGAGAATGTTGTTTTTTCATTTTATGTGACTTAACATTATTTGCACCAGCTGACCGCAGTCAATTATAGTATCTACAGACTTTGCGGTAAAGGGTGTTAAAGCTGATTTTTCAAGAATAGACTAATTCTAGGTTTGTGAATGAATTTTCAGCACAAGCGACAACTGCGATAAAATGTAAACAAGTGAAATATGTTCTCACAGAATGATAATTTCTACAGACATATGATTTATTTTAATTTATTCACACCTCCATTGATACATATGTTACTGCATTGGAAGAATAGAAATAATGAAATGAGTCAGATCTGTCTAATAAACTTCATACATAAGCTACATAAGTAAAATTCATTAAGAATTTTTCACAGGAAGGAAGGTTATGACCAAAAAATCCTTAAATACTGTCACAGTCTGCATGATAATACTTATTCTGAGTTCTAATCATGCATCATACATGTAGTGCAGAATATCACTTAGCACCATGGCATGCCTCTTGTGGTTCTCAGGACTTTATTCATGCTTTTGCAGCTGACATTCATGTTTTTTCAGTTTGTCGGAGACTGTTTTTGTTATTTTTTCATTTATATGTAGGTGTTGACTGTCACTTTTGATTTAAGTCTCAGTCAGTGATGCTTATATGAGCATGATCTATTCAGGATATCAATGTACTGAAATATTAATAAATTGCAAATTTAACTGATAAAGAAATTTGGCATATTTACATAATTAAAATATCAGAATAACTATAATTCAGCTAATAAGGTGCACCTTTCTTCTCAGATCACCACCTATAAATTTTATCAGCACTTTTTGTACACCCACCCCCTCAAAGAATCATGGAGGATGTCCTGAAACTGGTCTCTGTGATGCATTTTGTCACATATAAAAGTGTTCAAACCCATAAAAATGTTTAATATTTATATTTTAAAATTTGAATTTTTATTTTTTTATTTAAATTTGGTGAAACAAAAAGATGTAATCTTGCATAAATCATGGAAATTCATTAAACACCTTTGGAATTCCTGAGTAAATCCATGAAAAGAGAATAATTATGCATGTTAAATTGAAATTTCATGGCTACCCATACGGAAAAGTTTTTTAACAAACTACTATCAAACCATCAACAAACTACCAACAAACTATATTTTAGTGGTTTGTTTAAGTAGTTTGATAGTATAGCATTTAATGAAACACAAACAAACCACTGTTTCTAAAAATAAGTAAAGTGGTTTGTTAGTCTTTCATTTCTGCTGATTGTGATTTCTTTATAGTTTGTTAGACTTGGTATCTTGCAACAGTGTTTTATTAGTATAGCATTTGCATCTAACCACATGGGAAATTAATTTACAGACATGTTTAGGGTTGAATTATCTAGAATTGTTGAAGTTTCCAAGAACAGCTTAATCTTTACATCTGGTGTTGGCTATTTGCGCCAATTTTCAAACCACCAAGCAGGTCAGAAACAAAGGAACTGGTGAAGGGACATTCAAATTGTTAGTAATATTCGTTCTATAAGATTCCTGACTGGAAAAAGCAGCAATTAGCATTATTAAAAGATGGATTTGGAAACAGAAGAGGTATTTAATGCATGTCATGAAGTTCCTTTTTACCTAAAGGCTGGACTACAGTAACCTCCCATACCAAACCATTCTCACAATTTGCTCATGAGCAGCTCACGTGAGGACTAACAAGATTTCCTCACCTGAGTTGCTCACGTGAGTCTCATGTGCAATTTAACATGCAAATTAGGTGAAATGCTCATGTGAGCAGGGTTCTGCATGCACATTAGCATTTTTTGCTCACATGAGGAATCATTTTGCTCACCTAGAATATTGCTCACATGAGTCTCATGAGGCTCATGAGGCTCATGTGCAACAATTGCTCACTTGGAACAAGCAACAATAGAGCAAAATTCAGATTACAAACATTATATAATTATGTAATTCTAAAATGTGATTCTTCAATTACATTTTAAATACTCTTTACTGACTTTAGCAACATGTACATGTAAATAGATGCATGCATAATTATGTTCAGTGAACTTCATCTTTTAAACTTAAAATGAAGTAAAAAATTAAATTAAATTATTATAATTATGTATAGTACACATCAATCAAGGTATTATTATCCAATAGTTCCATTTCCAGTAGATTAACATAGAACATCCAATGTAAATGTCCAGTCAACATTTTTGACTGCACTAGTACTAGATGGTTTTAAGTTGTCTTGGAGGCTAAGTACATGTTTCTTCCTTTGCTGAATTTATGAGTGGCAGTCATACTTGGGTTTAAAATAATAATCCAGTGGTCATAAGAATCATAATCAATTCATCCTGTTCCATTCTTTTTCCTTAATTGCATTTCCTTCAAATGAGTGCCAACATCAGAAATCCGTCATGTTATGCAAGCTCAGCTAGGGTACATGATTAATCTGCAGATCCTTAGATTGATTCCAACTTTTATCTGCAAAAAATTTGAAGTTATAATAAGTTAGTATATTTTCAAGGTTCCGTTGGTCATGAAAAGCCAGTCAATAGATTTAAAATCATATGCATCAATATTTAATCAGCAACTTTATAAATACATGTAATTCATAGAATACCACACTGAGGCTGTCAATTGTACACTCTGACCTAATCTGTTCTTACCATATTTATAGTTCTTAATTAAACTGTAATTCCTGATAACATTCTGCATTAAATATATCAAACTTAAATACACTGATAATTAACATATAAACATTTTTTTTTAATTAGTAATATCTGAAATGAGAGGGGGGATAATAAATTTCAAAGCACTTACCCTATTCTCAGATCAGCATATCTTTGAAATTTTCCTTCATTGTGGCTGCACCATGGTAATATCTAATTGATCTTTAATCATTTCCTCATCCCATGGACATACTGGATACATTTGTAACTTTTAAAGGTTGGCATCTAGTTCAAATGGTGATGACATGTATTTCAGTTCTTCACTGTATTAATCTATATACTTTCAATGTCCCTCACAAACATTTTGTATTGAAATTTTGAACTGGTCTTAGAAGGCGCACAAATCCTAACTGGCTCTCCTCATTGGATACTGCCCCACCTTAAGTAACAGTGGGGGACACAACAGGTTGTTTAAGTAGAGGAAAGCATTTTCAAATTGATGGGAGATGAAGATTAGAAGCTCAAGAAATTAAGATATTCCTGCCTGGTCCCCAATCATTTGTGATGCTATCATCAGGAAGTGTTAACACTTAACACATGGTCAATTTGTAATAAAGGCTTGGGAAAGCTTGGACCACATAGGGTGTCAGAGTATTGTATTTCCTCACGTGAGCCTCAGGTGAGGAATTGAGACTTGTAAATTTTTGGTTTTGGTTCTATTTGTAATACTGAATTTGACTATGTCCAATTTCCTCACCTCTTGCTCACCTCTTGCTCACGTGAGAAAACTGAACTTAGAAAAATCACTACCAATGCTATATCTTAAATTAGGCTGTTCTTAGGTGAGCAAATTGAATAGACTTTTGCTCATGAGCATTGAGGTGAGCATAATTTTGCACATGTGCATTTTGGTTAGTATTTTCCTCCCTAACAGAGACTAACAATCTGCACATGAGCAAAATCCAATTCTACCTAATTTGCATACAATTCTTACTTGATTCTCATGTGAGTCTCATGAGTTGCTCATGAGCATTTGTTAGAATGTTTGGTACGGGCTTCTGTGAATGTGGATGTGTATGCTTTTTACTAGCTTTTGGTTTTTATTCATTTTCAGATTGACATATAATTCCTAGATCAGTTATGCATTGGATTATGGGAAGTATACTTGAAAATAAGACAAAAAAAGATGTCTTTCAAAGTTGCAATAATTAAGGCCAGAAAAAGGAAATATTGCAGCATTTTCCATGCCAGATGAAGCAGTGGATATTTAAATGTCAGCTTGAAGAACATTTTTTTTGGTGAAAAATACTATGAAGAAGAATATCAAGGAGAATGTATGTGATAAGTACATGGACATTGACTTGGAATGACATCTCCTAAACAAAAGGGAACATGTTGGAATGTTGCACTTGCATTGGCTGAACTTGTGAATCCTGGAATTTAAAATACTCTGAAACAAGACTTGTTGAACATGTTGAATGCCTCAAAATGTGACTGTTTAGGTGTTTTCAAAGACTTGTATAGATTTTTAATGGAAATTTTCAAATCTAGTGTTTTGCTGATGGATTTGTTACCAGTGATTTGATAGTAGTTTGTTAGAGTGGTTTGATATAGTTTGTTTGTGTGGTTTGATAGTAGTTTGTTAGAATGGTTTGATAGTAGTTTGTTAGAGTGGTTTGATAGTAGTTTGTTAGAGTGGTTTGATAGTAGTTTGTTAAGAGTGGTTTGATAGTAGTTTGTTAGAGTATAGTTTGTTAGCTCATTTGCATGTGATTTGCTATACTATTAAACTACTTTCAAACCATAGTGGTTTGTTAGTAATTTGTTATAGTAGTTTGTTTGCCCTTTTTTTCTGTATGGGTACTTTGTGTCTTAAGAGAAAGCCAGTTACATAAATCACAACAATAAATTACATCTGAATTGTTGTCTCCATTTTCTTATCATCAAAGCCAGTTTATTGGAGTGTGGGAGCTGTCAAGAACCTCCCTAGATGCTGATATCATTTAGACTGTCCTGAGTTACAACACAGCATTTAGATAAACTTCTGCACAGCAGCTTGAAGACAAATACCTAGGCTTTATTTGGAACATAAATTGACCAGATACAGTTTTCATTATCAACCCAGTATTTAACAATTTCTGTATTTTTGTTCATTCATTCTTTGAAGGGGAAAATGCAACTTTGTTATGTAATAATTACATAATGGTCTTAGACTTGTAACCTCTTTTTTGTTTGTTGTGAAGAACAAAGCATATACTCTCCACAGATAAAAAATTGGTTGCCAAGCTCATTCCTTTAATGATGAAATTCTGCTTCAAAAGATGCACAAAAAACTGCTTCCAGAGTGCTCTGTGTGTTATTCTTGACTGCTCTGGAGTAAGGGAGATAAATGCTTCATATCTTCAGAAATAAGGGGATTTAGATCACCAGACTTAAGGATGTTGGGGACAATTATTTAATAAATCTCAGGTGCAAAAATGAAAAAAATCGAACACCTTCAAAGGTCCTTCAAGGTATCACACCGGTAATTGACCAATCAAAATGAACTTAGTCAAATGTAGGTCCATACATATAAAATTATTTTTCTTTTCTTTTGAGGCGTTTTTCTATTTTCTTCCAAGCCATTTTTACAACTTTGGTACCTGTGCCTAGTAAATTTTATGTACTTTGTGAATAAATAAAGGTTTTTGACAGGAACTATTTTTTTCAGGGCATAGGAGGCTACTTCCTGTGATGCACTCGAGGTGTTTA
>NW_026939087.1:0-8777 GCF_032062105.1 Saccostrea cuccullata | reverse complement strand
ATCGCAACAGATTTGGTGCGAACTTGTGTTAGTGTAAACAGCCTTTTTTGTGACTTTGTTTTAGCATGACAGTGTATTGTGTAAACTCGTGTTAGCGTGACAGAGTATTGTGTAAATTCGTGTTAGTGAGATGCGTGTTGTGTAAACTCTGTTGGGTGACAGTGTGTTGTGTGTTCACAAGGTGACAGGTGTTGCGTGTACTTGTGTTAGCTAGACATGTATTGTTGAACTCGTATTAGCGGACTGCGTGTTGTGTAAAACTTGTTTTAGCAAGACAGCGTTTTGGTAACTTGTGTTAGCAACAGCTGTTTGTGAATTTGTTTTACTGATAGTGTGTTGTGTTAACTCGTGTTACCTGATATTTTGTTGTGTGAAATTGTATTAGCTGACAGTGTGTTAGTGTGACAGCGTGTGGTGCAATTTGTGTTAGTGCGAAAGTGTTTTTCAGTGTTGTGATGGCAGCTGTGTGATAGCCCAAGGGTCTTTTGTGTGGGTAAAGGGAGCTTTTATAAAGGCTATTGAGCTTTAGCAAGTGGCCCTATCTGGACACGCCTTATTATAATTAATTTTCTGATATAAAAGTGAACTAGTGCTAATTGTAACGGGAACCGTTCAGTTTCCCCCAAACGCCCCCCAACTCCCTTTGGTGCCATATTCCCTGTAAGCTTCATTAAATAAGACAAACTCTGTGCATTTTTATTTCACAACTTTTTCCCCAGAAGGATACCAATTATATTCAATTTTTAGCATTCCCCCAAGTGCATGTGAATGCATGTGGTTATGACCATATCATCTTGTCTACACTATTTATATTTTTTAATATGCTATATATTAAAGCATTCAGTCCAAAAGTAAAAAAAATCACTATTAAGAGATTTTTAAAATTCCCTTTTCAAATGCACCACATGCATGCACTATGAGATCATTTTTGTGGGACCCCCTTACATCTATCTATGTTCTAAATCCCATCCTTTTTTAAAAACAAGGCTTTTAGCCATTTTTTTTACCCAATAATTGAACCCGTGCATGGCGAATTTCATGATTTTCAAAAAATATTATTTTGTAGGATATCCTAATGCATGACTTTATTTTACATTTCAAAGAATTTCGTCAAAAAAACAAAGGAGAAATAGCAATTTAAAGTTTAAGCCAATCAGATTGCAGCACACATGCATGCGCGTGATTTCATGAATGTTTTCTATATCATATTTTAGGATATATTAATGCATTACTATTTTTTAAATTTCAAAGAATTTCGTCAAAAAACAAAGGAAAAATGTTTTAAAGTTTAGAATCAGTTGAGACACGTGCATGCGCGTGATTTCATGATTTTTTTCTATATCTTTTTAAGAATATCCTAATGCATGACTATATTTTAAATTTCAAAGAATTTCGTCTTAAAACAAAGGAGAAATAGCCATTTAAAGTTTCAGCCAATCAGATTGCAACACGTGCATGCCGTATTTCTGATTTTTTTCTATTCTTTTGAAGAATATCCTAATGCATGACTATATTTTAAATTTCAAAGAATTTCGTCAAAAAACAAAGGAGATATTGCCATTTAAAGTTTAGCCAATCAGCTTGCAGCACGCGCACATGCGCATGCTTTCATGAAAATTCTTATATATCATGCGGTATATCTTCATAATGTAGGACTTTGTTCAAAATTTCAAAGGATTATAAAAAACAAGAAAGTTATTAAATTTGTTTCAGCCAATAGAGCGAAGCGCACGTGCATGCGCGTGAGATCTTGCTATTTTGACCATGCTATCTTGTTTATACTACTAATGTATCCTTACATTGTGAGTTTTAAAAATTTCATCAAAAAATAGAAAAGTTACGGCAATATCCATTATATTGGTAATTTACCTATTGCACTCGCCTCTTGCAAGCACGTGCGCGCAAAATGACCTTTGTTTGGCAACTCTACATAACATGCCTCTCCCCTAAAAAGGTTTCACCTAAGTCGGATGTGTAGTTTACAAGATCCTCGTGGACAAAATTTCAGGAAAAAGAAAAATAACTAGTGCTAATTGTAACGGAACCGTTAGATGTTCCCCAAACGCCCCCCAACTTTTTTGGTGCTCTTCCCTCTGTTTATAAATAAACTAAATTATATTTTAAACTTAAACAACGTTTTTTTCTAAAATATACCAAGTATATAATTGCAAATTTTTGCATTGTACTCCACACTTGCATGCATATGCGGAATACCATTTTTTATTAATTTTAATTATTAAAAATGTCTTAATAAAGGCTTTAATAAAAAGTATTGAAAATTAAATCAAGGGGTTTGTAATTATCGTTTGCACGTGCACGCACGTGCATGCATATGCATGATGACCATATCTCTTGTGGGGGTCTATTAAGTTCTATTTTTTAAACCCCATCCTGTTTGGCTAAAAACCAAAGGGGAGTTACAGCCATTTAAAGTTTAAGCCAATAATTGCAGCGCACGTGCATGCGCTGATTTAGGAAAATTATTTTATATATATAGTGGGATATCTTAATGCATGACTATGTTTTAAATTTAAAGTATTTCGTCGAAAAACAATAAGATTTAGATTTTTTTTGCCAATCAGAGCAAGCGCCGTATGCGCGTAGTTTTTTTAAAAATTTTACCATTCCTTTTTTTAATACAATTTTATTCAATTCGAGTTTCAACACATTTCATCAAAAAATGAAAAGTTACGCATATCAATTATATTTCATTTTACATGTTGCACGTGCGCCTCTTCAAGCACCCCAAAATGACCTTGTTTTCGCAAATCTACTACTGTCTTTACCCTAAAAAGGGTTTTTCCTACATCAGATGAACAGTTTACAAGATATTCGCGGACAAATAAGTACCCGGGAAAAAGAAAAATAATAATAAAAACAGAGTAAAAACAAACCCCCCCCAATTTTTTGGGAAACTAAAACAGTGCTAATTGTAAGGGGAACCGTTAAAAAATTCCCAAACGCTCCCCATTTCCCTTTTGTTGCCTTATTCCCTGAAGCTTTTTAAAAGCAAATGCATACATTTAAATTTAACAAAGTTTTACCAGAAGTATTAATTTAAGCATTACCATGGCATTTGAATGCATTGCTAATGACCATATCATCTTGTCTACACTTTTATATTTTTAATTCTAAATATTACAGCTTTAACCCAAAAAATATAAATTGTGTTTTTGGGAATTTTACCTTTTCCGTGCAGCACGGCTGCTGTCAATGACCATTCCCTGCTGTGGGAGTTATAATATTATCTATGTTCTGAATCCTATCCTTTTTGGTTGAAAATCAAGGGAGTTATAGCCATTTAAATTTAGCCAATAATTGCAGGCACGGCAGCGCGTGACTTAATTAAAATTACTATATATCATTTGTAATTCCTAAATCATGCCTTTGTTTTAAATTTCAAAGCTTTTCGTCAAAAAAAAAAAAGTTTTTAGTTTTTTGTTTCAGCCAATCAGAGCGAAGGCACGTTCATGCACGTGCAAGTATGTTCATGATGACTATCCTTTTCTGGAGTCCATTATTTTTGACGTTCTAAATCCCATGCTGTTTGGTTGAAAAACACGGATTTATACCATTTAAAGTTTGACCCAATTTGAGGCAGGTGCGCGTGTTTGAAAAAATTTTATATCCATTTGAGAAATTAAAGCATGCCTATTTTTTAAAATTTAAAGCATTTCGTCAAAAAACAGAGAAGATATTGAGATTTTTTTTTCAGCCAATAGAGCAAAGCGCCGTGCATGCGCGTGAGTTCGTGCAAATTTTGACAACACATTTTACACTACTAATCTATCCTTATATAAGGGTTTTAAATATTTCATAAAAAAATGAAAAGTTTAGCTATATTAAGTATATCAGTCAATTAACCCATTTCACGCGCACGCACGTGCATGCGTCTGCGCGCAAAATGACCTTGTTCCCACACCTACACTACACACCTATTAACCCTAAAAAGGTTTGAGCTCAGTTGGGTGAACATTTTCTGAGAACACTCGCGGACAAAAAAGTACCGGAGAACAAATAAAAAAAAAAATTTAAACGGGGTTTTTTAAAGGGGGACCTTTCAGTTTCCCCCAAACGCTCCCCATGTCCTTATCGTGCCTTATTCCTCTAAGACCTTTTATAAATATGCTAAGTATCCCAATATTTCATTTAAGAATATAAAAGTTACAATGATATCAACTATCAACGATATATTGTTTAACGTTTTGCATGCGCGCACACGTACAGGTACATGCATAGCAAGATGATTATGGCATGTTGATAAAGCGATTAACATATCTTTTATCCCGCGAATAATGAAAAAAATACATATATAAATTTTCCTTTTTTTAACAAGCAAATTTTTTAAATATCGATTCACATTTTATTTCTCTACTTATTTTAATGGGTAAAGGGTTTTATTCCGACGACAATGCAGGTTAAAGTGACTAAGGGTATTCGCCAATACCCAACCAATCAAAATGAACTTATTCAATAGTAGTTCCGTACATGGAAAAGGGATTTTCCTTTCTGTTCAGAATTTTTTTTTAAAATTTCCCTCAGGCCATTTTGACAACTCGATACCTGTGCCTGGTAAATTTTATATATTTTTAAATAAATATATAAAGTTTTTTTGACCGGAACTATTATTTTTTTTAACTAGGGGGGTTTTGGGTTTTTCAAGAGATGTTTAAAAAGACATTCGTGTCCGCTAATGTGACCTTTTTTTTAACACCTTCTTATCAATATTTTTTTCATAAGCAAATATCTGATTATTTTTTGGGGGCGTACATGTATATTGATTTTTTAATATACCGAAAATCGCTATTTCTGGGGATTTAATTCTAAAAAAATCCAAAAAAATTTCAAAGGAAATTAAAAAAGGAAATTTGGTATTAAAATATTATTTAAATCAGTAGAATCAATGTATTAAAAAACATTGAATAAATAGGCTATAAAAAGGGTTAATGCCAACTTTGGTCATCTGCATTTTAAATTTTTAAAAACGACAGGATTTGTAATTTTTTCTGTATAAATTAATAATTTCTATCTACTTTGGAAACTCAAATGAAATATTTTAATACACTTTCCTCGAGCTCTTTTCTGCAGTTTTCCTGAAATTTTATATGGGTCCGAGGTGTTATTTAGTTTTAAAAGTGATTCTCTACGTTGCCATTAATTTGATTTGTTTTTGTGTGTGGGGGGGGGGGGTTTTTTTTATTCTTAACCTATTTAACGTTGGAGTTGAATCTTGTTTTTTTCCAAGAACTTAAGATTGATTGTGACATTTGGATGAAAGGTCAAGGTCATAAAAAACCACCACCTCTTTAACTTCTAACCTGTCAACCGAAATAAACTCTGAAAGGTGTTTCTAGATACATGTAAATGTACTTCATGTTTCTTTTTACCCTTGGGTCAAGGAAAAGGTTAAATGATTTTAAGTTTAAAGTAAGGGATTTTGGGAAAAGTTAAATCAACATTTTATTCAGGGTTCCCGTGCCTTGACCTAAGTTTCAAGGTCAAGGGTAAAAAGACGCATGCTTCATATGTTAATTCTTACATTTAGAAGTTCTTAATTCTGCATGAACATCAAACGCTCAATATACTTCTTTTAATACATTTTGGGGCGCATGTGCATGCACGTCCATGTATTTACTTTTGATAGAGTTTAATTTGGTTTTTAAATTTTTCATATTTGAAATTTCACCGTGTATTATTGAGAACCAAGAAAGTTGTAGGCATTTAAAGTTTTAGCCAATCAGATTGCAGCACACGTGCATGTGCGTAGTTCATGTTATTCTTATTTCTTTAGATCTTCATAATGTAAGACTATGTTCAAAATTTCAAAGGATTTTGCAAAAACAAAAAAGTATTTAGACTTTAAGTTTTCCCCAAACGCAGCGAAGGGGCCCCGCATGCGCGTGAATCTTGCATTTTTGCCCTGTCATATGTCAACACTATTATATCCTTATATTATGAGTTTCAAAGCATTTCATCCAATATTTTAAAAAGTTTTGGGTAAATCATTATATTGGTCATTTCACGTGTTACACGTGCGCGCACCTGCACGCACGTGCGCGCAAAATGACCATGTTCCCCCATCTACATAACATACCTAGTGACCCTAAAAAGGTTTCACCTAGATGGATAGTATTTCGAACACTGCGGACAAAAAAATACCGGAGAACAAAAAAAACTTTAGAAAAAGTAAAAAAAAAGTCCCCAATTGTTTGGGAACTAATAACTAGAAAGTTGCTATTGCAAGCAAAACATATGTGCCCCGTACTGGCAAAATTTCATTTTAAAATACTAAAACAAAAATATTAGGTACGTTTAAAACCTCAAATTGTATATTCCTTTCCATTTAAACGGGAAACCTTTTGGGGCATCCCACTTTTTATTTTTAGAATCGGTAGGGGAAAAAAGTTGCAGGAAAATTCAAGTTCCCAAATTTAGATTCATAAAAGAAATCTGGCAGATGTACTGAACTGAGCCCATACTTGTTAATTGGCAGTATCTTTCCCATCATAAAAGCTTGGGAAATGTAATTTATGAAGAAGATCAGCCGAATTATTTTGTGTATTGTAACGCCAGTGGAATCTGAAATTTCCCTCTTTCACTTTATTTTTGAGGTTCTACCGAAAAACGAATCTGACATCCACCATCAGTTCGAGCTTTTCATTGCAGAACTGATGTTGTTAGAGAAGATAAATCATGTGTAAACTTTCTCAGTTTAGCGGAATCATGAACATTTTTGGCGATATGAATGTTTTGTATACAGTGGTGATCAAGGCTTCGCGAACCTTCAGGAGCGGATCAAAGGATTTATGAATAAATTAAAACTATGGAAATGATGTACCAATTTTTTAAATTATACTTGCACTATCTAATGAAATGAATAATATACAAGTGATAGATATACAAGAAAACGCGAAATGATAATAAATGCAGCTGACAATCGTTATTTTTTTTTATATATATATATAATAAAATATTTATAAATTCAAGAGACAAAACAGAAGGAGAATGAATATGGCAAAATATCACATGACGGGAATTGAGTTTTATGAATGAAGATTTTAAAAAATTACTTGTAAGTTGTATATGTTATATCTGTGTATTCTACTTGGCTGTGTGCTTCAAAAAGGGGGGGGGGTCGTCTTGAACATAGTAAATAGCCATAACGTTTGAACGGTAAGTACTAGGGCTTTCATATTTCAAATATGTAATCCTTGTGAAAAGAACTTTTTTTGGATACGACGAAATTTGACCCTTTGACCTAGACCTTGGAGAAAACATGTGTACATCTGAATCTTTTTTTCTGTTTCGTTTCTATGGCAACTGTGAGCAACTCATTACAATTATTTTGAAAGTAGAAATCACTTTGAAACATTGCAAGGAATAAACGTTGAAAGTTTCAACACGATTGCCTGAGTAGTTATTGAGAAAATCGATATTAAAAAATTTTTTAACTTTCACCTGGTTTCCATGGCAATAATTGATTATTTGAAAATTTTAAATGCGAGGCACAAATACAGATATTAATCTTAAAATAAGAAAAGTTCCCTGACGAACATTTAAGGGACCAGGAGAACACTCTCGGACAAAATTCGTCGCTTTTTACAGGTTTCCATGGCAACGGTAGACATATTGGAACTGAACGACCTCACTGCACAACTACAACCAGTGATCGTCCTTTGAGGAAAGTTTCAGGAAGATTGTCCCAGCCATCTCCGAGAAACAGCCTGGATAAAAAAAACATGCGTACAATATCAATATGTCGTCCCGACTTCGTTCGGGGCGACATATAATATATTGGGCTAATGTACGGGAACCGTTACAGATGTTCCCAAACGCTCCCCAACTTCCTTTTGGTGCCTTATTCCTTGTAAGCTTCATTAAATAAGACAAACGCGATACATTTAAGACTTTAGCAAAGTTTTACCAGAAGTATTCAATTTCAGCATTCACGCATGCGCATTTGAATGCATGTGCGTAATGACCATATCACCTTGTCTACACTATTGATATATTTTAATATACTAAATATTACAGCATTTAATCCAAAAATATCTTTAATCTAGTGTATTTAGAATTTTACACATTTCACGTGCACGCACGTGCATGCCTGTGCATGATGACCATTCCCTGTTGTAGGAGTCTAAAAATTATCTATGTTCTGAATCCCATCCTGTTTTGTTGAAAAACAAGGGAGTTATAGCCATTTAAAGTTTCAGCCAATCAGATTGCAGCGCTCGTGCATGCGCGTGATTTGATGAAAATTAATACATATGACATCGTAGGATAACCTAAAGCATGCCTATGTTTTAAATTTCAAAGCATTTCGTCAAAAAACAAAAAAAAAATATTGAGATTTTTGTTTCAGCCAATCAGAGCGAAGCGCATGTTCATGCACGTGCAAGCATGTTCATGATGACCATACCGACTTCTAGGAGTCCATTATGTTTGTCTATGTTCTAAATCCCATGCTGTTTGGTTGAAAAACAAGGGAGTAATAGCCATTTAAAGTTTAATCCAATCAGATTGCAGCGCACGTGCATGCGCGTGATTTGTTGAAAATTCTTATATACCATATTGTAGGATATCCTAAAGCATGCCAAAGTTTTAAATTTCAAAGCATTTCGTCAAAAAACAGAGAAGATATTGAGATTTTTGTTTCAGCCAATCAGAGCAAAGCGCACGTGCATGCGCGTGAGTTCTTGCTTATTTGACAGTGTCACCTTATCTACACTATTAATATATCTTTATATAATGAGTTTTAAATCATTTCAGTAAAA
>NW_026939086.1:0-88036 GCF_032062105.1 Saccostrea cuccullata | reverse complement strand
AAAATTAAAAGAAGTACGATTATTTGATAGGCTTGTATTATCAATTACGCACAGACTGTTTTAAAATGATAAAAAAAAGTTTCAAGTATGTTTGCTCAGAGGAAATGATAAAAACATGTTTTGGCGGAAGAAAAAAAACTTAAATAGAATTATCTAGTTTGTTAAGGAATCAAAATAGCGAAAAATAAACTAAAGGGACTTGAAGTAAAAAAGGAAGTAAACACAAAAATAAAGTTCATCAAAATATCTTTCGACAGAGACATCGCTGCTTTCGTAGAACACTTTTATACTTAGATTGGGGGAAATAAAAAAAAGAAGACATAAGCGAAGAAAGAAAACGCAATTTCACATTTGAAATTAATGCAATGATAGTTGCAATAAAAACATGTATACTTACTGTAAATAATCAATATATTCAAATAATTAGGCTTATTTTTTAACTGCATTTATTAGAATAGAACTAAACAAGATAAAATATCCGGCAATATTAATTGTACCAGATTCAAATGTTTGCTTACAAAATCAATATTTTGAAGACAAATGAGTAGATAAAAAAATACGGGAAATTTTTTTTACCAAAGATATTTTAACCGTTAATTTTTTTTTCTGTTACAATGAAATAAATACATATTTTATTCAATCAAGATTTAATTATTTCCTATATTTTTTTAATTAAAAAAAGTGTCAGTTATCTTAATTCATGGTTAATGATATATATTTCAATTTTATTTTGCGTAAATGTTTTGTAAGTATCTCTTCAGAATTTAAAGCACAGTGTCAAGAAGAAAATGTTCCCTCAAAATGAAAAAAATCTCTAATGGATTATGCTCTGATTCTTTTTTCCATGTACCCCTGAATTCGAGATGGACCCATCTGATGCCACATATACTGCAGAGATCTTTCTAAACCTTTGAAATTGTGTGGAGGGGGGATTAAATATTCCTTAAAAAATCGCCAAATGTGTTCAATGGGATTGAGATCTGGGGCTTTGGCAGTGCATCAGAAGCCTTTTGGTCATCATCCTTCGGAGTTAAGCACGTAAGCGTACCGCTTTAAGAATGATTCAGACTGTTTGGGATGATATTAGATTGCCACGAGCACCAATTTCTTTTCTTACAATTGAAGTTGAATGTTTTATTGTTTTTAAAAGTAACAATATCATAACCTGGTTGTGACGCAAAACCTTGGCCTCATACGAAAATTTTGATCACTTCCGGTTTCGTTGAATTCTGTCCAAAGCTCTCAAATTGTGATAAGTTGGCAATGAAAATGACGCACTACCCATGGGAAATGTGTTTAAATGGGTTTTTATAGTGGTTGATAAATCTTATTAAAAATATGAAGAACGAATAAACACTAAAATAAAATTGAGTAAAACGTGGAGCAAGGACGATCCAGATATCAATATTCCAACGGCTCTCTATCCTTTCTCATTGGCCATTTTGCCAATGTTATGTCACCTGAGTTATTTCATGGTCCCTGTCACCCTTGGGCCTGAGGGGTGGCGCCAAAACCAATTAGTTTAGTTCAATCTTTAAAAATCTTTTATTTTTCAAGGACAACAAGCAGTCAAACTGTTGGCATGATTGTAATCAACATTGAGTATTCAATCAAATTTGTAAACTTTTGAAATTCATTATTTTGAATAAGAATGCCTCTTCAAAAATTGTGAATTTAGTAGCCCCAAGATCAGTGGCTCTGGTGTTAGGGTGGGACTTTATTGGTTAAATAGTAAAAATACATAAATACTTTAGAAATTTTCTCTACTCCTCCTGGGTATTAAACCAATGAACTATGTGAATAATTATGATGAGGAAGAATGCTTCTTTGTCATTGTGAATTTCAGGTTCCCTGGGTCAAAGTTTTTGGTGTTAGGTTGGGGCTCTAATAATTATATAATGAAAATGCATGAATTCTTTGAAAATCTTTCCTTTCATGGGTTTTATGATAATGGTCAAAGTACATATTTATTATAAAGAAAGGTGCCTCAAAAAATGGTTTATTTAAGGGCCCCTGGGTCAAAAGGGGAGGGAGCATCATTAATTTAATTAGATTTCGCTCTCATTTAATTAAATGATGGTTGTAAAGAGAAAAAGCATTTTCTCTGTTACTGGGATACACCTCGGGGTATTAAGTACTTAGTAACCAAAGTAAGCCTCTTAAGTTTATAGTCATGGTAAACAATGGTGCCTCTTTCAAAATTGTAAATTTCATGGCCTTTGGTTCAAAACCTGAACAATTATATGTAAATTCAATTGTTCGAAAGATATTACACGATACTCATGTGACCTATAAGGTCCGTTGGCTTCTTCTTTACTTAAACCAATTTCTAAAAATTGATAACGGTCTGAATAAGATGCTGATATCACTAAACACGTGCCGAAAATACAGATTTATTGTTTATAAATGTCACGGGACATTGGTTTTCAACAGTGTTAATTGATTTTCTTCCAATAATTGTTGAGAAGACTAATTAGTTATAATAATTTGAAAATATCGTACTTTTCTATAATGTGGCTTTTACATATATACATTTTTTCGAGGGAACAAGTAAAATTATTTCAAATTTATATTCGTAGTAAAAATACTTCACAAAATCTGACACAAAATTAAACCAAAATTACAAAGATGGGAAATCAATATGGATACCAGCATATATGCGCAATTTACAAGTTACGAGGGGCGTGTATTTTTTTTAAAATAAAATTCTGTAACGAGAACCCTTCTATAACTGTCATTACATATTTTCTTTATTACTTCCAACAAAAAATATCAAGCCAATTACGTTTTATAGGGAAAAGCAAACTGGAAAATAAAGACTGTGTGATTTTACTGATTTTCCACCAATTTGTGTTACCATATAAAATTTACCTGGCTTGGTATATTTTTGTAAGGTTTACATGTATATTACACTTGAAACACTAAAGTAATAAATTATGAAATTTGTTTCAATCTGCAAAACTTTACGGAGTATGATTTGTCCATTTTTGTTATTTATTGACGTATTCGATATCTTTTCCAAATCTACTTTCATAAACTGCATGAAGAGAAAAATTCAAACAATTATCCACTTTTCTAAACATGTTAGATGATATTAAGTCTCCTCCAAAGAAACAAAACATGGTTTGTGTCATCTGTACTTGAAGGGAAAGGAGATGGGCATGTTACTGATATAATTGCAACATAATACTAGCAACAAAAATTTGTAGGGATTGGTTTAGTCTCCCAAGCTTCTTGAAAACCCCTTACACAATCTTCCTGCCGAGGAGAACCACAGGCGTTGTGTAAACCCTTTAACTCCTGACATACATACATGTGAAATGTTTTATTTTGACCCGGGATGTTAACAGACTAATTGTAAATGTAGTACCTTTGTTTTCGGCAATCTTAAGTGGTTATTTCAATTTTCAATAAAAACTATAAAATTTACCCAAACTTCCATCAGTACACATATAACAATTAGTCGATATTAAATCAAAGGTATAAAAAAAAATTAATGTTTCAATTATTGGTGTGTGTTCTTTTCAGTCAAGACTACCAGAAATTCGGTGAGCCTAGTTTTTGCGTTATAAGCGCTATCGCGGATCTTTACCAAACGTTCAGATGGTCGTAGGTTTGGGAGACAGCCGAGCTGCATGACTGGATGCAAGATACTACCAATCAGAAGGGAAACCGGAAGACAGAAAGTATATAAAAGCACGCTTTCTGTGCGAAACTTTCATAAACCGTTCAGAAGTTGGTGCCACACAGGTATTTTACTTCTTTATAACCATTTAATTATTTTTAAAAAAAAATAGTTATATGTGTACTATTAATAATTTTAATCCAAAATAATTTACTACTCATTAGCAGTGAAACATTTGTTTCCAATTTTGTTCGATTGATATTAAATATTAAAAATTCCTATCAATTTATTTTTGATTCCCTCAGAGATCTTTACTTTTGTTCTCATTTCTATCAATTGAAACTTTTTGTTCGTTTTATTTTCTTTTCTTTTTTTTTTTCTTTTTTTTTTTGGAAATTTAGTAAATAAAGGGTTTTGTTCACTTATAGTTATTTCTCAGTTTTAAAGGTTTATTTCTTTATTGCCGTTATCCACCACTGACCGTTTACAGCAGTATCCCACCATGTCTATGACCAGCATTGCTTTCCTCCTTGCTGCCTTGTTGACTATAAGTGTTGTCATTAAAAGTAAAACAAAAAACATCGTACATTGTAATCTGTTTTTTGTCATTGTGAAAAACCATCTTTTGACCTTATCCATAGTGTGAAATGTAAAAATAAATACTAGTAGAACATCCAAAATTACAACAAATGATTACTTTTGGTGCTTTATTATCTTTCATTTGGTAACCGTTCTCAGGTAGAACTGGCATCAAGACCACAACTTGAAAACATATCTCAAACAAAAAAATCAGAAGCTTTTTTAAGTTATTTTGACCCATCAAATCAAAGTTTTTCAAAGTGATTGTATTAAATTCAAAGATGGATTTTTTAAACTCGTGTGAAAAAAGATACTCAGAATAAAAATGTTGACGGAAGTCTATTCTTGTTTATTTCTGTAGTCAACAAAGGTAAAAATAAAATTGCAGGTTGTAGCTGTAAGTATAATATGCAAATTTATTACCTATTGTGTAACGGAATTAGATGGTTGAAGGAAATACAAATGTTTCAATGAATTTTTTGTCATTCTTTCATTCATTCGTCCTATCAAAAGCCTAAAAAACTGAGTTTAAAACAAGATAATAATTTTATTATTAAAAGAGGGTACAAGTTCATTATCAGAATATCAATTTGTTCTTGATTGTTTTTATTCGGGTTCAAGTGTTTAACAGGTATTGGTTGAGATTTTGATGAAAGGGGTATTCATTCTCTAAGCATATAATCAAAAGGCATAAAATGAAAAAAAATCATATGCTTTATTACGCAGTGATAGATGCAAAGATTTGTCTGGGTGCATCGAAGTGTACCCCCGTTGTACCATCAGACGGACAAGGCAAGGACGAAATATGCAAGTAAGTCAGTGTATTCTGGAACTGAGCTACTTCATGGTGGAGAGAATATTATCACAGGTAGCCATTCTCGTTGTTGATTTTGTTGTTGTAATGCATGATCTAACGATTACTAAAATTAGCGGACGGTGGAGGTAGGACATGTCTTTTTGATGGGAACAATGTACTTTTGACTACAATGTAGGATTGATCATTGTGGAATTATCAGGACATATTTTTAGAAACGTGTTAAAATATTTTGCCAAACATTCGATTCGTTGAACTAGCCTAACAAAAGGCCCTGGGGCCACATCGCTCACCTTTCCTATGGATACTCTTAAATAAATGACACATAATGGCGTTGTTGTTTATAAGATGAAATTTTTTATTGAAATAGCCTTTATATTTTTTGTAATGATCCACTATAATGGCTCCTATGTTTTCTAATTTGGAAGTTTAAATCTGCATTACCTTATTAGATGCTTTTATGTTGATAATTAGTCATGGCTTTGCTGTTCTTGTGAAGAATTTTAACTGTTTGTTCCATTGTGTTCATACGTAAACCTTTGTTCTCCTATTGTGGCTGCATTCTACACAAGACCTGTTTACTCTTATGATTTCGCCGTATTTTGTACGGATTTTTACAACACTTATTTACAATTATTCCCATCCCAAAGCCTGGTAGGGATCACACAGATCCTAATAATTACCGTCCTATTGCTTTAACAAGCTGTTTATGTAAAACCTTGGAAAGGATGATCAATGAACGACTTGTATGGTTTCTTGAAACTAATAACATGAATTTTGTTCCAAACGGAAAGCGCATGACAAACCACGTCTGCTGCGAAAGCCATAAAACTTTTATTTGAATATATAAATTCTTCAAATGACAACATATTTACTATATCTTCGGACTCCCTTTCTTGCTTACAATCCATTAAAAACAAGAATCTTGATCACCCTTATATTTTAGATATATTAATTCAGTATAATCATTTCAATCAACATGGTAAAAACAGTTAATTTTTGTTGGATTCCAAGCCACATCGGCATTCCTGGAAACACTAAGGCTGACAGTATTGCAAAAATAGCACTTCAACATGAAATTACCTTATTTAAAATTCCTTACACCGATTTGAAATATCTCATTAAAATTTATGTCGATTTTCTTTGACAAATCTATTGGAATTTTTGTGATGAAAGTAAGCTTTATGCTATTGAAAACAAAGTTATCAAATCATGTGACTTCGGTCTGAAACGTCAAGACGAAGTAATTATATCAGGAATACGTATTGGTCACTCTAAATTTACCCATGAATACTTACTGAATCGGGAGTCTCCGCCGGAATGTATATCCTGTGACTGTCCGATAACTGTAAATCATATTATTGGAATGTTCTGATTTTTCGCCAATTCGAATTAAGTAGACTTTTTGGTAATGCAAAAACGATATATGAACTTTTTAAAAATGTTAATATACATGCAATTTTGGAATATTTACATGAAACTGATTTTTTACAATAAAATATAGAAATGATTAGAGCAATTTTATTTTATATATTTAGATCATTTTATTTTAAACAGTTTCAATATTTTCAGATTTTAAGTCCGTCGGATTGGACATTAAATGGTGCGCTGTGTCAAGGATGACAACCCCCTTGGCACGCAAAAGATCGTTTCTCTGGAGTTCGATAAAGAGTAGGCCCATTGGGGGCCACCAGAGAAACCCAAAACTTTCAAAAACCGGTCAATAAATAAACTTGCCCGCCGAAATATGGCTGAAATATTGCCGACTCGGCGTTAAACAATATAAAATCAATCTATGCACATAAGTCTCATTTTTCCTGGCCGAATGGTTTTTAAAAAGATTTTAAAATTATGTCAGTAATTTTGCACTAACTCAATTGGCTCTTCTACTGAACAAATTTGAATCCCCTTCACCGAAGGATAGTTTGATATTTTGGGCATGATTATTACAGTCTTCCTTGGAAAACGGAGAGTTAAAGTATTTTATACCGGTTATTCTTCTGGATATGAACTTCTTCTTTTTCGTGATCAATAAAATATGATGGAATTGAAAGACAAAGGAGATTTTTGTATCATAATTTTCATAGATCTAACCATTTTTAAAGATTTTCAGTCGTTAAAATATGACAAAACGAACAGTAGAAATTGGCAGTAATTAATTCTTAATAGCATGCTATTTTAAAGCAATTGAAAAAAATGTTTCCAAATGTTTATTGTCAGCATAATTGATCTTTTTAGCATGGAATCTTTAGAAATGTATTCTTATGCCCTTTGCTTTGCACTTACATGGTACACCATTATACTCTATATGACATAAGACACGTCTATATTTTAAAATGAAAGTTACCTAGTTTGTTTGAATTTTCATCATTTCATTTTGTTGACCCAATCATCTATGGGCTGTATTGATATTGTAGAGCCAACAGTGCTTATTTGTCTTGTCTGGAAGACAATGGGTGTGATTCTCTAGCAAAAAAAACAAGAAAAACCATGACTAAGATGGGATGTTGTGAGTATTAATAATGATTTCATTTCTAACTTATAACCTGCCACTATTAAAAGAAAATTCGTTTAACCATTTACATTTTATTTTCTTAAACTGCCAAAAAAATTCTCAATGAAACATAGTATTTTATACATGGTATAATGGACGATAACGTATCGTAAAAAAAAATCTTAGGCAATTCCAAGTTTTTTCTATGTTAACGTCCGTGTGCGCCTTGGTTTTTGACACCCCATATGAAAAAAAGACACAAGCTCAGGAGTCCTGAAAGTAATTAATTTAGTCGAATTTTTAAAATTTTGTCAATTTATCGAAAAAAATCTGTACAGAAAGTTATATTGGGTGTATTTTAAGCATTTAATCCCTTGTTTTTGCTGAAGAATAGATATTTCTTCTATTAAAGCAGTTTAGTTAGATCAGATCATTTGAAGGGTGTCATTTTTATGACTTTTAAAGCCTGTGTTTTATGTTTTGGCTTGTGTGTTTTTTGCGAATAGGTAGGTAGGTTTCTGAGAGATGGTTGGACGCTAAACAGAGAAAAAACTTGGAATGGCCTTATTTTGATTTTTAATTAATTAGGCATGTATTGCTTAAATGTTTCCTTTTTTCTGTTTTTAGCCGGCTCGGATGCACCTGTCCTTAGCTTTCTAACCGTGGTACTGGGAGTCGTAATTTGCCTATTTTTAAAAATCTGATGATGACAATAAAGGAAACACAACAAACCAAAAAATCTTGTGCACTTAAAAACTTTTATAAAACAAAAGATTGCCATGTTCTTTCCCAAACTTGATGACTTGTTTAACTGTCTGTCAGACAGGGTCGAGTCCTGATCATGAGTCTTGACGTGAAATTTGTTTGTGTACTTTCTATGTCTATAGTTTCAGAGAAAGAGGCAAGAAAGGGTTTTTCCATTCTGATTTTCTGTTTTTTTATTTTGCTCTTATCATTAAGTTTTCATTAAAGATCTTTCAAACATTCTCTTTTGGAGTTTTTGTAGAGAGACACAGGTACAGTTAACATATCTGTATTTTACGAAGTTAAAGTTTGGAAGGTTAATCACTTGGACCATACCATTGCGGAGTTCAAAAGGGGTCACAGGTCAACGTGATCCTGCATTATGACCGGTTTCAATCGCATCATCTCGGGTCTTTCCGTCAGAAGTCGGAAAAACAACCTCGAATGTATTAATATCACCGGATGTTACAAATTTATACATTTCCTGTTTATTCAATTGGACAGACGGAGTTAGAAGTCCCTTTTATAGTATATTTGAAGTTATATCATTACATCGAATAAAATTAAACTCCATATTCCACAGATAAAAGGTCCCCATCTTTTTATTCCAAAGATCGTGAAAAGGGAGGGTTGTCATGTCGCCTACCATGTGTTTTTCCGCTAGTTGGAAAGGCCCGAGAATTGCGATTGGGTCGGTTTACAAAGTAATACAAGTTGTATATACAGCACAATATAACTATGTAAAACTAAAACTCGTCACTTGTAAAATACGACTTTGTAAGATCGTATAAGACAGTTACTGAAGTAGAGAATGTTTCTCTCCTAAAAAAAGTACAGTACAATCTGCTTGCATAGAACGACATATAGATGTAAATGAATTATTTATATTTTAGAGATATTTTACGCTCTTACAGTCTTTGTGTAATCTAAAAAAAGGGGCCTTGGGTTCGATGCATACTTCATGCGCCTGTGGTTTAACATATACAATTTAATGTTTCAAGAAAGCAATTAATAAACACTAAATTGAACCTACATGTATTCATGCTTTTTCACGCTTCCTTCAATGAGGAAAAGAAATCGATATGAACTTTCAAAAAGTAATTCTACATTATTAGAGATATTTACTCTTTTATGACCTTTTTTGCAACTATAATTCTTTTAGTGCGTAATCGCAATGCACGTAGGCAAACGCCAGCTCTTCTCAACAACATATGCCCACATTTAAGTCTGTGATTTACATTCGAAGTTTTACATTACACATGTATTGTGCATATAAAGTGTTCAGAAACTTTAAAGTTTTCAAAACAAAAACCAAAACAAATTTTTACCTCACAAATGTTAAATGATGAGGAAGTACAACGTCATAAGCGAAAATAAAAAAATATTGTACCCATGTTGACTAGAAACTTTTACGTTTTGTAGCTAACACTAAGGATGATGCATGGATTTTGGGATTTAAGGGGGCCGACTATAGTTTTATTGTGTGAAAACTACAATAGCGAAACTCTTCATTTTTATACCATATATAACTTACATTAACTCCAGTGTACATGCAAAGTTTGGGGGAAATCTACCGTCCAGGTAATTTTTAGGGACCGTCTCAAAATACAGGTACATTTACTATAAAATTATATAGGAAAATGCCAATTTTTAGCACTTTAAAGCAAATTTTACAAATACTACAATAGACATTTTGTTCAAACTATAATATTTGATGAGTAATACTATATTATACAATATATGTAAGAAACACAAAATTCTACCGTCTTGTTATTAGAGGGGGCATCTCAAAATGCAAAAAATTAGCAAATTTAACTATTTTTATAGAGTATTACAAAATATGACGTACACAATGGATTCACATGAAAACACAATAAAAATATTGGAGATATTCTCAAATTTCTATGTTTTAAATTTCAAGAGCGTATGTTTGTTACTTTTTCTTTAAGGTAGAGACCGATAGCAATCACGTGATAGAAAGAATTCGCATATTTGCACGTGCTTTTTTTCCGGATTCCGGAACGCCGTCAAATAAAAGTCTCCATTTACACATTATTGTCTATGCTACAAGATGGCCGACGAAGCGATCGAGAAATTTCCTCGACTTAGAAGACAAAGTAACTATACGTATTAAATCTTTACGGTTCTCGAAATTGAAGCATCTTCATGAGAATCAAATAGAAGTGAGACTGAAGCCGAACATGAACGTAGACTATTTTGATGAAACTACTCCTTGTCCGGTGCAGCACCACGTGGGTACACCGGTATCGATCTTGCCTGATGTTGTTTTCTGTATAGACACTTTAAAGACCATGACCCTACAGATGTTAATTGGTATGACGGAAGAAGTAAAATTTTTGCAGAACAGATTTTTTGTATGCTGTGTCCGTGTCAGATACATAAGGTGAATATTTATGACTTTATAATATATCGATCATGACTATGGTGCTTGTTTGTTTACGCACAGGTCTGGTACAAACAGTATATTTACGGTCCTACTAAACAGAGTACGCTAGTACGATAGAGTACTTTAGAGTACGCTAGTATTATTTTATAATTTAATGCAATTAAATTTCTTTTTGTAAGTTTTTCTACTTTATTTTAACATATTGAATATATGTTTTAAATAAAACTTATATGTTTTCTTTATTTTAGGAGTTATTTGAATTTTTAATTTCAGGTTACGGTTTATCGTTTGATCCCGATCTAATTTAACTTAAACATGTTAAAATATCTCATTGTGAAGGTGTAAACTATTTACACATGCAATTAATTTAATATCTGATAAAATCTAGATGTAAGAATTTAGTAAGAAAGTCTGAAACAAAGAAGTTATTAATCGAGATTGGGGTATAGTAATGTTTTATGCGTTGAATTATAGATGTTATTTTCTTGTCAAAATATCGCAAAAAACAAACATTTGATATAAATATTGCAATATAAGTTTATAATAATGTTTAATCAAGTTGTACATACATAAATAAATAATTTAATTGCATTTAATATCATAATTTTTCTAGCGTACTCTAAAGTACTCTATCGTACTCTAGCGTACTCTGTTTAGTAGTACCCGTATATTTAGCTTCAATTACCAATTACCTTCATAGAATTTTTCCTTCCTAAAGTAGTTTTATTTAGCTAAAAATTAAAACTTATTTCATGACCAGACTGTAACTTCTAGAATAGAAGAATATAACCGAACATTTCTGGTGTCAGAACATGATAAAGGCCGGATTGGTAAAAATGTAAAGTAATCATACTTATCTGTGCCTAACACACGAGGTGGTGTTTAGTTACTCAGATCAAGAAATGGAAAAACATATTTTGCTTAAATTGTTCAAATGCAGAAATGTATAAACTTTCTCTGCTTTGGATGGCAGATGCTTTTTAATTATCATAACCCCTTTTATAAATGATAGTGGATATTTACTTGCAAATCTTTTGTCTTTTTGAAATAACAAGCAAATTGTAAAAAGTTGAATTTAAAAAAAAAGAAACAACTTTAGGATCAATTCAAGTGACAAAAAATAGGGTCAGTCGGGTAGCAGATAACTATTTTTTTTTTTAGCCTTATGTAATATTTATGTACCTGTAATAAATTCATGTATGTATTTGTTTTATGCTCAAAAGGGCCCTGATTATAAACAGATATCATATTCATAGATTATAAAAGAAATATTTAATACTACAGGTGAAGCAAGCTATGAACCAGACAGTGTATTCAGCTTTCTTTGCTGAAATAATGTGACCAAATCAAGTGTCACCTGGAAAGAGGAATGTCAAGGGTGCTTTTTACATTAACTCCAAAAATAGCCATTGGTTTGTATTTTTTTCTTTAAATTTTCACTTGCACATGTATCAGGGAAAATCCAGAAATTTTTTTCAAGGGGGTGGTAAAAAGGAGGTGTTTTATAATGTATGTATTAAAAATTGAAATTTATGGTTTTTAGTCCTTGTATTTTTAATTTAAACACCCTAATGTACATACAGTATTATTGTACGAGGGCCGTTCAAAAATTACGCGGACTGTGCTATTATTTACTCTTACAGACGTCATAGAGTTATGAAATTTCACAGAAATATGTATCTCAAAGATTCCTATAAATTTTGGGCAAAATTTCTGTATTTTAAAAAAATTATACTAAAATTATCGGTATATTGATATCGCTGATTTAGAGGTACGGAGCACGACAAAAAATTTGAAGCAAAAGCATGCGGAATCCAAAATTTAACTCATTTATTTTCTATAATTCGCAATATTTTTCGACAATTTTCTCAAACGTATCTTTGAATTGTTCTATTATTATGTATCTGGATTTCTGGCGTGATATTTGAAGTACTAAAAGATATATAGTGATTTTCCTCTGATGCGATCCCCGTGAAAACGACTGTGAAAATGACGTCTCGTGAATTGACGGCGCACCACACTTAAGTTAAATTATGTGTAATGCTCGAGATATCGCCAACATAGATCCAAAATATGCATAATAAAACATGTAGTAAACTAGGGTATTCGTGACATTCGTCCACAAATAGTAAATAGGAATTTTAGACCATTAGACCTCTGTAAAATGTCTACACTGGAGGACGGGAAGAGGTTTATCGACGAAAACTTTATCTGGAATGTAAAGAACGTGATTGAGAGTCATCAATATCACACTATCTCATAAATACCTACAGTTTTTGGTTTTAAAACAAAAAAAAAGAATATTCTTTACTTGTTTAGTAGATTTAAAGCTTGACAAGAAATTGTGTTTTGATGTTGAGTAGATAAGATGACTCAAACTGTACAGGTACTCTTGGGAAAATGTTGAGAAAAGGAAAGCTCAATCACATATTTTTTTTTATAATGATGTGACGTTGAAGATTTTGGCAATTTGCTGCTCCGTGACTAAATGATATGTCCTGAAAAATCACTCAAAATTGATACCGATTTACAACATTTTGATATGAAATTTTGTAGACCATATAAGTAAAAATTCTTTTATATTATGTGCAACATTTTGCCCGATTATGTCGTCAAATAATTTTTCTGTGCAGCAAGTCCGCGTAATTTTTGAACGGCCCTCGTAAACATATAGAAGCATTTTCTTAAGTCAATAATTCATCAAAGATCATATTAATATTTCAAGAAAGTTCAAGCCAGATCTGCTACAGCAAACTGAACATAAAGTCGCATACTTGTGTGTCAGGAAACAAGGAACATGTATGGCTGGACTGAGAATCTAACCGGGGATCCCTGCATCACTACTTACATGTAGGTGTTCTATTGACTTAAATACATGTATGGTTAAATAGTTGTGTATAAACATATAAAAAGTCATGTTGTAAATTGAATTCAAAACTGAATAACCAAAAAAACTTGTAAAATGTAAAGATGTTTTCTAACTTGAATGAAATTGTTTCAACTAAAGCGTCAAAGAATTGGTGTGATAATATGAAGAAGTCAGTATTGTTAAAAAACTTGTAATTGACATGGTCTTTTAACAATATTGACCTCTTCACATTATCATAGCTAAATTTGCAAAATAAATCAAAATTGTTAATAAATTCTACATTTTTTTTTTAAAATAGATCAAGCTATTTACTTTATTTTATTTTCATCATGTTACAGATCCCATGGAAATATAGGATCCTTGGCTAATCAAGTGTCATCTGCAGTGTTACAAAAGAATATTGGATTTATATCAATAAGGTAATTAGGGACAAAACTGAATTAAAAAAATGGAATAAGATGTAAAAAGAAAAGTATTTTAATTCCACATATAATAGTTAGGTTGCTAGTTGTATATGCTTTGATGTGTAACTGACAGGTACATGTAGTTTTTTATTTCCACAAAAACTTGATCCTTTGGTATTAACTCTTGAACAGTTTGTGCTGAGTCTTTGTATTTCACGTTTATTTTTTTTCCTTTAACCCCATGGTCTTGGCCGTAGAGTGTGGCCTACATTTAGAAACTAAAATATTTGATCTTTATCTTTATATACCTGGCAGTTTGTTTAATTAAGACAATTCATTAATCCAAATAATTTCCTTGGGAGCAAAAGTGCCCAGATTAATGAGGCTGACTTTATATGCATTTAATTAAAAAAATTCATGACATTATATAAAAAAGGTATCTCAAAAGTGTCTTATATTCATATAGACATAGTCATATTATGTCTGCAGTGTAAGAAAGAAGTAAAACATGTATTTTCATTCTTATTGTATTAAAATATTTTGTTCTTTTCAGAAAAAGAACTACCAGAAGGAGACGGTAAAGAGGAAGGGACATATCACACCATAAGACGTACTTCAAAATCTGAATATACAGAGTGAATTTTGCTTACTGCAGATCCTTGTGAAAGAACACCTTTGTTGTATTGACATAAAAACAACGGAATTGTCAGGATCCTTGAACATGACGCAACTGGCTGCATATGATGGCAATTAAAAATGTATACATGTTTACATTCATCTTTGTTAGCCAATAAGACAAAAAGCAAAATAGCAAGTTTTTCCTATTACCATACATGTACTGAATGTATTCACTTTATTTTTTTGAACTACATCAGGAGTTTAAAAATTGTACAGTATCACATACAGTTTATGGTGGGATTCCTCTAACTTTTATGAATCTGTTTGCAAAATCTATACTTTAAAGTTACAAATTATTACCTCTAATACAATGTATGTTTTTTTTTGTAAATTATTACACTATTTTTGTATGTATGTAATGATAACCAAATCACCCAATTTTCTTGCACTTTTTACCATGTATTTAGCATTTTTTACCATGCTTTAGTGTATTAATATCTGACAACTGATGGCCAGGCAGTCTTCATTTAACAGTGTACTGTAATACATAACACCTTTTTATCTGAATATTTTTAAAACAAGGATAACATGCCGTGGATTGATTCTGTGTTCAAAACTTCTGGGTTTACTTATTTATGTTGTACATGTTTTTGGAATAAAAAAGGAATTGTTACAAGAAAAGTGAAATTAATCATTCTATTGTTGTCAAAGGAAGATAATAAAACCAGTTTACTTATGCACAGAATTGGTCAAAATATATTGTCATTGATAATTCATCCAAGAATCATATGTATAATAAATCTACAAAGTCAATTTGAACGATATCAAGGAAAGTTCTTATCGTTTTTAATATAAGTGCAAAAAGGTCAAGCAGGGCAACATGTGTCCAGGTGCACATGTATAAATTGTTTTCTGTGATATAGAATGTAATTTAGAAGAATATTACTTGGAATTTTACTCATTTTCTTTGAAATATTTTGATTAATTCTATCTATCAAAGTCAATTTGAACGATATAAGGAAAACTTTTTACCTTTTTTAATATAAGTGCAAAAAGGTCAACCAGGGCAACATGTGTCTAGGTGTACATGTATAAATTGTTTTTGTGATACAAAATGTAATTTAGAAGAATATTACAAAGAATTTACTCATTTTCTGTGAAATATTTTGATAAATTCTTGATAATCTCTCTTAGTCACCATATTCTTCAAAAGTGCATCCTTCTAAAGGAAGGGGGTAGGGTAGGGTGTAAGATAATAAACTTGTTCCAGGTTGAATTTCAACCCCAATATGTAGTATGATTTTTTCCTAAAATTTAAGACACTTATAGGCTAACTATGATATGCAATAAAAAAAGAAATTTGATGGGTACTTTTTTCACAGTGGAAAATATACCTATAATTTCTTAATTTTGTTTAATTTTATTAATTAAGCGAAAAAAGTAGCATTGAAACAGTAAATACGCTTCATTTTACTATGATGCGCGAAATATTGCGCAATGGAAACTATAGTCGGCCCCCTTAAATCCCATTTGAAGTGATTGATTGTATACTGTGTCTGTTTAACGTCGCTCTCCAGAATATTTCACTGATATGGAGGCATCACCATTGCCGGTGAAGGGCCAAAATTTAGGCCTATGCTCGGCACTTACGGCCTTTGAGTAGGGAGGGATCATTATCGTGCCACACCTGCTGTGACACGGGGCCTCGATTTATACGGTCTCATTCGAAAGACCGCCCAATTTAGTCGCCTTTTACGACAAGCAAGGGGGTACTGAGGACTTATTCTAACCTGGATCCCCATGAGGACATCTGTTGGTCTTTATGGTTGTTTATTTTCAAACGTAGAAAGAGGACTAGTCGTTACAAATACGTTTTTTTTTTTAAATGAGAAAATATGTGAAAACTGTAGCAGAGAATACGACAAATGATAAAGTATAGGTACTTAAATTAGTTAGGGAACCTTCATATCCCTTTTTTCTACTTATTACATGTAGTACAACAAATTTAAAATCAGTTTCGCAGTTCAAAAAATTAGGGAGGAAATTAAAGCGTAATTGATATATCTACTTCTGCTGAGTATTAAGATGAAGAATAAGATTCTACAAAGAAGGAAACCTGAGAGAGAAAAAAAAGCAGGAAGTCCATATTTTATATTTTCCAAACTTCACGCTATACAAACTTTTTAGAGGTTAAAGGTCATACGAAACAATGTCTTGAGAATATTGGGTTGTATGATGAAATGAGTTCATCTGAGTAACATTAATGAGCTTGAAATAACATTTTGGATTTTTAACGCAAGATGGAGGAAGCAGAGTCTATCAAAATTACTTGACTGCGAAAATGAACATCAACTAGCGTGGCTTATCTCCCTTTGCTAATGACGTCAGTAAGACCAACTCGCTACAATCTCTACTAATATTTATATAGCCGAGCATGTCTTATGCAGCGTGAATTTTAAGAAATATCATTGTCTTGGCTAAAACTTTGCATAAATATAAGATTTTCAAACAAGATAGTGTTTGTCTTTTCAAATCCTGTTGCATGTTTGCAAGATCTTAGTATGTTACATTTTATCCATGTAATCAATTCCCATGATTGATTGATTGTATACTGTTTAACGTCCCTCTCCAGAATATTTCACTTCAAGGAGGTATTGAGGACCTATTCTAACCGGATCCCCACGGGTTGCATGTATCCTTCTACAATCTACATGAGAGACAGAGAAAAAAAAACGATGTCCAAAGAGAGAACTTCTGTACTCGAATAATAAATATAAACATAGACGCTGTCAAATATCATTTACGGTTGAATAAATTTCTAACACATAATTTTTTTAAGCACGATCAGATTATGAGCACTATCGATTACATATATACTCGGTCGGTAGCAAGCGCATACGTATAAGTAAATTTACAGCTGGATTCGATATACAGTGGAGTGTGAAAGTGAAACTAAACCTGCGAATAAATGATTTCTATTTATTTATGGAAAATGAAATGGTTCTATCCATCGTTTCCTCACCTCTCAATTATTCCTTGTTATTTCTTTGGCTTTCCCTTTCTCATCCCGTATTTTTTTTCACCAAAGTCGGTACATTTACACATAACACGAACTGTGCCTTTTTATCGCAAAAATTATATAAATCAGACATTAAGCACAATTGTATTTATGTAATCCTTCGTTTCTTCGTATACTAACAGATCAAATTTTCTAAATTTGTATCAGTTTATTTCAACAAAGACTATATATATTCTGCATTTAAAAAAGAATGTTTTACTGTAAAAATTTTAATTTTTGTAATTGTTTAGGTCCAGTCTCGCAAATAATGGGCATTGGGGCATGGATTTCTATTAACTGATCATCTAATGCACGCACTGTATGAGTATTTTAAAATGGTAATAGATGTATCAGCATCGTAAGATTATAGTACATATATATTCACTTGTATACTCGTAATGCTGGTAACTTTTTGAGCCATGTTTTAAAATCACGTTTCTTGTGACATCAAAATTACGATGGTGTCGTCATAAACCTCCTATTTTATATATGAGCCGTTCCAAGCAAAAACCCCCCTTATGTAATCTGACAGAATTTTACGTCACAATAGAAAAAGCGACGTCATTGTCTTGCAACAAAAAACTCTAATCAAAATATATCGCGCACTGACTGCGTCCCAGCTACATGCTTTGTTTTACGTCACAGAATTTTCTCCGTTGTGCTTTCTGTATATTTTCTTTCATGACTACATGTGTATTGTCTATTTTATAGCATATCTGACTCTGATTGTTGTCTAACTACATGTGCATTACACATTAATAAGACCTAAGAGTGTTCTGATTAAATACACAAAATTTGTCTACACTTCGATGTTTATTCTGTTCCATGTTCAATAAAAAAAATTCAGTTAGACTAAAAAAATGCATAAAAAAACAGGCAACTGTTGTTTAAAATTCAGATTTATGACTCTTTCTTATTCAACAACGACAAAAAATTACATGCGATTATGATATTGCGTGTACAAAATATTTTCAAAAAGGAAGGAAGAGTAGTTTGAAATACTTTTTAATCGGAAGTCTTGGCGAAAATTGAATTGACTTAATAATATGTTAAGAAAACTGCACAGGATATAACACCAATCAAACCGAATGACAGAATTGTCAAACCACACCATGCCACAATGCCAGATCTTTTTTTTTTATTTATTGTAGACCCAGAACCTCCTGGAAAAAAAAGTGACACTAGTTCAGCTAACAAAGCTACATTATTTGAATAGACGTATATCCGACATTCTTTTTTTTTTTTGTTATGTGTTGAAAAGACCGATAACTTGTTAATACAGTTGTAGCCCCCCCCCCCCTTCTTTCAACCCTCAATACCAAAAAATATTATAAGAATAATTTTATATGTAATAAAGCATATAATTATGGAAATAAATACATATATGTTTATGTTTTTTAACAAAGTTTGGGAGTTCTGAAAAGTGCCGTATTTGACAATCACACGTACATTATTTATTTCACATTCAGAAAATAATGCAATCACCGCATCTGTTTTTTAAGTGCATGATTGTACTCACAATATTTGTTCACTTGAATGTATATCGAGTGCAAAAAAATACATTTCCAAAATATTTTAATCAGTTTGGATTTTCCCGATCTACTTCTTCATCTAACGTAGCAAGAAGTAAATTCATGTTCGTAATTTTCACCAGGAAGATCACATGCAGGTGAATATAACCTGATTTTTTCCCCACACAATGCTAGATCTTGGAAAATCAGAGAGCTTAGGGTTATTATAATATTATAAACACTTTTGTCGAATGATTTGAAAAACGTTCTGGCATGTTTTTTAAACGTGTGTACATGGGAAAATATTTAACCGTTATCATTTTAATAAACATAGACAAAAAAAAAAGAAGAACTTCAAAATTTAAACTGGGCAACTTTTTGTTTGTGTTTCGTACATTCGTTTGTCAGCCATCATCCCATGTTAAAAAAACATGGACCAAGACAACTATTTAGCATTGTAGATGCAAATGTGAAAAAAGAGAAATAATACTGAAGTTTATTATATCAATATATTAAGATTCCATCAGGAGACAATAAAATGATGAATGCGTTGTATAAAAATGCAATTTTTAATTTGCTGTTCAAATTATGATCCTAAAACAACGTTTGTAATAATATTTTATACAGAGTCTCGGTTTACAGTGCTTAATGAAAGAAACAAACAAATCATTAAATGAAAGTTGTTGACAACCCAAAGTATACCTATAATTACGTTTGTCTGAAAAGCTCCTAACTTTTTGCATGTCATTAATTAGCATTGCGGTGATATAGACCTTCCATGTTTTTGAGCGGTCACCCATCCAAAGGTTAAACAGGCTCGCGGTTGCTTAACTTGCCTAAAATAGAGACTGAGAGAGAGACTCGACCGCATCATTACAAAAGCTACCTCACCAGCGAGGAAGTATACATGTAAGTTCCCAATACCAGTATACCGTCCGCTACAGATGTCCAAATCAAAAGTCGGATATATCTTGTATTGAAAAAGTTTCTAGATAACTTTGGAAATATCTTGTATAAAAAAAGGTTTCTAGATAACTTTCCCTCTTTTATCCTTAGCGGTGAAACTTAAAGCGATGACCCTTTCTCAGTGTTTAAATTTAATTAGATAGAATGCCGGCGGAGAGCTGCATATTCCTATAACCGGCACTTAGGGCCTTTGAGCAGCGAGGGATCTTTTTCGGGCCAGCACTTACTGCGACACGGGACAGCAGTTTATACAGACTCATCCGAAGGACTGGTCTCCATGTAGATTTAATTAGAAGAATAAGACACAAAAGTAACATACTTAGCACCCACACACACACCCTCACTTTCAGAACACATGGACTCCTTATAAGATGGTAATGATGGTCAGATGTTCGAATATTTGATGTTAATGTAGAGCCAGAGAATGTCCAGCATTCCCCCATCTTCTGCACACACTGAAACTTCTTCTTTTGAGTGTAAAATGTTGGGTAGACCGGGATAGAATATATATTAATGATATATATAAGAAGCATTTTATTCAAAAGACAGTGAAATGTGCAGATTTCGCACGTGAAACATGTTCTCTTTTCTGTAAAATATCTTTATGTGTTTATTTTTTTTTATAAAGACGGTAATCGAATGTTGCACATTTGTGTCTGTATGGTTCGAGGACTTTAAAAGTTGCTCTAAAAAGGCCCCTGACTTACATGTTTCTCTTTTGTCTTTGTTAATTTTTTTGTTTTGCTTTTAACTAACTGGTACATTGTCAGAGGATCTTCATGATATATAAGTGTTGATCTGTGAAAATTGCCTCAAAACAACCTGTTGATTTGTTCTTGTTGTTGTCTTTTAAACTGTGAATTGTATGTTTTTTTTAGCTATAGATGGGATCGCATAATAACTAACTTAAATATTGAGAAATTTTAAGTCTAACTTTCACTTTCATAGATCTTTGCGTAAAGCACAAGAAGATCGACTCTCATAATTTTTTTGGCAATCTTCTATTAGACTACATGTACTTGATTGTATTGTAGAAGATGTACATTTAAAAAAAAAACTGAATCATATGCTTTACCCCCTTTCTCAAATTTTCAGGTCATGTTTTTCATTTCATAATTTGAAATCTGAAAAGTACACACCCTCCTCCTTTCCTTCTAATATATTTTAACAAATGAGGACATAATTAAGCAAAGAAAATGCATATATACATGAATGTAGTTGAGCATCTAGAAAAAAAAATGGTACTCATCATTTACATTGAAATACCCAATTTACAAAATCCTTACGGTGTGTTCATTGATAAAAGCGCAAACCCTTGCCTCTTAATGCTGTCTCTTGGTCGGTGTTTTGAAGACATAGGTCGGACGAGTAATTAACATTAATTATCAAAAATATAAATTAATGGGAACTAAAATATTTTATGTTGTTGCTAGTTTTGCAAGATTTTGGCTGAACTTAAGTAAAATTAAAAGTAAATTTTTCTTTATAAAAGACCTATCAATTATTTGTTATGTTTTCTCTAAGTCAGCGAATCATAGGGCTATTTAAAATCCATTGACATATTTTTAATAAATATCAGAAAAGAATAAACTGAACTTTTTAATAAAATCATATATTTTACAACAAATAAAGCATATATTTAAGTCAGAACGGCAATACAATACCAAGTTATTGCGTATAAGTAATTTGTGCTTTTATTACGTCGCTATAACGTCGACGTCGCTACAAGAGAAAGTTTTATAAAATACGACGTCAGTTGTATAAATGATGCTTACTTTGAAAACCTGTAAATCCGTAACGGAGCAAGATACACCTGTAATATTTACAGGTTATATCCACCTAAGGTTCTACATCATTTTTCAAGAAAAAAGTCATTTTCGAAAATTTTTGACATAAGGGGGGTTTTTGCTTGGAACGGCTCATATCATTTTCATTAGTTTTCGTGTTTCATATTGCTGGGAAGATGCATATTGCAGAAGCATTATTTTAAATACGCCGACTTTTATAGATCCACATTTATTATGAACTTCAATATCCCCGTGTTTATTTAGGAAAAAGGGGGAGGGGTACATCATGAATCATATACGAAAAGATAAAAAAGCCAAGAATATTTTGTTTCTAAGGTATTAATTTAAAATAAGTAATCTAGATATTTGTTGAAGGTGAAAAATCTTTATTTCAATGGGGTTTACATCAGGATCATCTTACTATGGAAACTCTACATGTAGTTTTCAGTTGCTGTGCCCAATGAACGATTAGTTCAAATAGAGTAAATTGTTCTTTAGAATCAAATAGCTCATCTAAAAACATTATCACATTTATATCCACAAAATAAGACTAAATTTAACTCAATAAGATACAGTAAAATCACACTAGATCTAATGCGTTGTTTACATCAATTGGTCTCTGTGACGTCATACAAACTAAATCAAGAACGATAAGCAGGTAACAAATTTATTAAATGGACAAGGTAATTAGGCCTTTGTTTTTCTGTCAAGCAAAAGCAATTGTTTTGTAACCAAACGTAATCTAACAATCTTTCATACCAGTCTTTATGTTTAAAAAGTAATATTCTAGTGTTCTGAACTGTTTCGTATGACCTTTAAGGAGAGTTAACCTTAACAACAATCTATTTGTTTTATATTTGGAGGAGCTGATTGTGATTTCTTAAAATTGATCTGGAGGAGATTCGGGAAGTGAGTTTTCAGGAAGAAAACAAAAATCCAATTAAAAATAAAAGAAATGACAGGTACACGTAAGAAATACTTAATGAGTCCTTTTTGTGCAATTTTACTTTAGAATATATTACCATATTGTTCTCTTTTGGGAATAGTTAGATACTTGTGGATATTTCTAACCAAAAAGCACGTTAAGCATCACCTAAATCAGCATGGATTTGAAGATATTGAATATTTGTTAATGCTCATGGATACCCTAAATCCGGAAAAGTACCGAACCTTCTTTTAGTTTCCTTAATGTAAATCAAGGGGAAGAGATATTTAAATCAACACTTGAACAATCTGATGGTGGATCATTGTCGGGCAGACCTGTATGTGGAATGTTACTTCTTATGCCAATTCTGTTTTTCAAAAAATTGAATGAAGATGTGAAGTTGCCTGTAGCCATAATTATCAAACTAAGAAATTTGAAATTAAAAAGGAGTGTTTAGGTGGCTTGCAATACCTGTTTCATTGTCTTGAAAGAATATAAAAAATGTTTGACACTTTTATGATCGACACTATACTCTCTTTACCCTCCCGTGATCTTAAAAACAAAAACATACAAATATCTCTAAACGGCTTTGACTGATACAAATCTGCTTAAGTTTTAAAGTGAGCACCTTTCAGGAATGTTTACCTGGGTATTAGTCACGTGACTATCAGTATTTTTTATCATTCCACACGTTAGTTCAACATGGGTCATACATGTAAATAGCTCTCACTTGCTTTAGGAAAAACATTGTACTTTTTATACATTTTTAATATTTTTAGTACCAGCCTAATCGTGTACAAATTTCCTACTTTCACACAATTTTTATAAATGTATTATGCGTCTTTTGTCATACGCACGAGTTTGCACAACGTTGGTCTCATAGTAAACAAAAGCTTTGAAATGAATTACCATTCTCGATTTACTATGGAAAATCAAAAATGTCGGCTGACCCCTGCCACATTCTATAATTATGGTTTTGTTCTTTGTATCTTCGTGAATTTCAGCATTAAAATTTGTTGAATCGTATGGTTAAGATATCAATTAATGATTTGAGATGAAAACATTTACTTAATTTGATTGTTTATTTTTCATATTTTACCGGGGCCCATAAGTACACTCGTTCTTTAAGGAAAAAAAAGTTTAGTTGTATTTTTCTACCCACGTATATGTATAGTTTGTAGAATAAAATCCAATTTAATTGATAGACATGACAAAGGCAAAGATTACGAATAATGGTCCATCTAAAACACTCCGCAAAGGGGGCCCCTGGTAATTCCCCAAGTGAGATCAAGTAAGTGGCAGCATCCCCCACCCCACCCCAAAAGTTGAACGGTCACATCCGCCGTGTGTCTCATGTATTGATTGGGTAGACGAAATAATCTTATGTCAAATTCATAATCAATTCAAAACCAAAAAAATTGTAATGAAACAAGTCAGTCAAAAATGACTCAATAATATTTTAAATCCTAGCCTAAGTATGATTTCTATTTCTAGTTAACATAGTGACCATATTATCTTCTATATGTAGCAGATTGTTATTAAATAAATGGTTTATTTAAAGATAAATCATGGGGAGGGGGTGTTAAAAAATTCATCAAATCGTATAAACCTCCTCATATGGTTCGATATTTTATTGTGTTGGGGATCGTAATACATTCTATTGCTTACAAAATCACAAACAGTTTTTTTTTATTCTTTGTAGTATGAACATTTTCAGCAAAGTTTGATTATTTTGTTAAATGTGGCAAAAGTGCTGAGAAGACTTTTGCCGAGTAAATTTAGAAAAATTTGCCATTTTTGACTAATTACTGCCTCATACACGTATGGCATGAAAGTACAAGTTGTTCTTTCAATCAATAAAATTATAACATTGAAAATGATGAGGCGGTTTTCAGATTACAATTTCAAAGCAGAACTATTTGGGTGGGGGGGGGGGGGGGCGGGGCACTGATCCTGGTCGTGGATAAGCAAAATTGTATTTATTCGTGGGCATGTACTTTCACGGGTAACTCCTACAAACAATTTTGTTTGATAAATATGTTGACAAAATGATTGTACATGGGGATGTAAATCCGCGTGTTAAGTATACCCACGGACATTAAACCCCCACGAATATTGATTATTCCACAGTATCTTGAGATCATGGAAAAAATATAACATATCATTGATGACAAAGAATGGCGTACAAATGTTAAAGTTCACCATATTTGTTTTATATTCAACAATGTATGCTCATAATAGAATAATGACGATTTTAGAAATATGACAATTATGAATATTAATAATGGTCACGTGATTAAAATAGACAGTTGCAGATTGTTGAAATCCCAGTAACATCAGGTTATTCATCAGTAGCCTGTCTCGGTACAAAATGCTTTTACTCGGAACTTAAAAATTTGAGCATCTGATATATATAGTCAGTAAAACATCAAACTAAATGTAACTAGTGCTAATTGTAACGGGGACCGTTACAGATGTTCCCCAAACGCTCCCCAACTCCCTTTTGGTGCCATATTCACTGTAAGCTTCATTAAATAAGACAAATTTTGTGCATTTTTGACTTTATCAATTTTTTCCTAGAAGGATACCAATTATATTCAAATTTTAGCATTGCACTCGTGCGCATGTGAATACATGTGCGTTATGACCATATCATCTTGTCTACACAATCTACATATTTTAATATACTATTTATTAAAGCATTCAGTCAAAAAGTATTAAAAATCACTCATTCAACTGTATTTTTAATTTCACTCGTTCCAAATGCACGCACGTGCGTGCACGTGCATGATGACCATACCTTCTTGTAGGAGTCCCTGATATTTATCTATGTTCTAAATTCCATCCCGGTTGGTTGAAAAACAAGGGAGTTATAGCCATTTCAAGTTTCAGCCAATCAGATTGCAGCACACGTGCATGCGCGTGATTTCATGAATATTTTTCTATATCATATTGTAGGAAATCATAATGTATAACTATGTTTTATATTTCAAAGCATTTCATCAAAAAACAAAGGAGATATAGTCATTTAAAGTTTCAGCCAATCAGATTGCAGCACACGTGCATGCGCGTGATTTCTCGGATTTTTTTTTGTAAATTATATTGCAGGATATCCTAATGCGTGACTATCTTTTAAATTTCAAAGCATTTCGTCAAAAAACAAAGGAGATATAGCCATTTAAAGTTTCAGCCAATCAGATTGCAGCGCACGTGCATGCGCGTGATTTCATGAATTTTTTTCCATATTATATTGTAGGATATCCTAATTCATGACAATGTTTAAAATTTCAAAGCATTTCGTCGAAAAACAAAAGAGGTATTGAGATTTTTGTTTCAGCCAATCAGAGCAAAGCGCACGTGCATGCGCGTGAGTTTGTGCTAATTTGACAGTGTAATTTTATTAACACTATTAATATATCCTCATGTAATGAGTTTCAAAGCATTTCATCAAAAAATGTTAAAGTTATAGCTATATTAAGTATATCAGTCAATTCACTCACTTCACGCGCACGCACGTGCAGGCGTATGCGCGCAAAATGACCTTCGTTCCGCACACCTACACTACACACCTATTAACCCTAAAAAGGTTTTAGCTCAGTTGGGTGAACAGTTTCTGAGAACACTCGCGGACAAAAAAGTACCGGAGAACAAATAAGAAAAAAAATAATAACTAGAGCAAAGCTCGTTGCAAAGCAACGAGTAGGTCTTCCGTCCGGTTTTGACCGGAAGTGCCGAAAGTGACATCAAAAAAGAAAGCAATGAGCTAAGTCATCTCCAGTGACTTTATAATTTCAATTTTTCATCAAAAACCTTCAAAATCAGCTATTTTTGGCTACTTCCGGTTTGACCGGAAGTGACGACGGACTGAAAATTTATTTTTATGCTCCTAGAGACATATGTTATCCAAAAACTTGTCAAGAACGGCAAAAATACGCGTTTTCCGACTACTTCCGGTTTGGCCGGAAGTGACGACGCCGGACGTATTTTGACGAGTCCAATAGATAAAGCTTGACATTTTTAACAACTTTGCTTCTTTGACGTATTACGAATTCTCAATACTTTTTGAGATATAAAGAAAAAACTTTCGGCCCCTCTAGGCCCCTCATTTTAGGGGCCAGCCCCTTTTACAAGATATCGTTTGAAAGATCTTGAAATTCTACACTTCTTTTGTTCTACATGCTATAACAAAATATTTCCAGGTAAAAAGATATCGTAGAAAAGGTGTTAAAAATTTTGAAATTCGCGATACGTCAATTTTCGGGCCATAGCGAGCGCGAACGTGCGGCACTTCCGAAAAAAATGAAATACTTTATACATATCTATAGACTTTGGTCTATCATACCTCAAAGTTTCATGATTCTATCTTGAGCCATTATTGAGAAAGTCTGGAGACAACCTGACCATTCCAAAATCATAAAATCGACAATATCTCCAAACCGGAAGTGACGTCATCAAATCGGAAAAAAATGCATAAGGTTCAAGATATGTTACATAAGTCCTGAAAGTTTCATGGAAATCCATCGAGCCGTTTTTGAGAAATCGCGTGCACAAAATCGGTAAGAAAAAAAAGAATAATAATAATAATAAAAGTGAAAAAGAAACCTAAGAATAACAAGAAGGTCTTCCGCTGAAGACGGAAGACCTTAATAATAATAACTAGTGCTAATTGTAACGGAAACCGTTACAGATGTTCCCCAAACGCTCCCCAACTCCCTTCTCGTGCCATATTCCCTGTAAGTTTCATTAACGAAGGCAAAATCTATGCATTTAAGACGTAAACAACGTTTTTCCAAAAGTATACCAAGTATTTCAAATTTAAGCAATGCAGGCGTGCGCATGTGATTGCATGAGCGTAATGACGATATCATCTTGTCTACACTATTTTGCTCATTTGCACGTGCACGCACGTGCATGATGACCATACCTTCTTGTAGGAGTCCATTATGTCTGTCTATGTTCTTAATCCCATCCTGTTTGGTTGAAAAACAAGGGAGTTATAGCCATTTAAAGTTTAAGCCAATCAGATTGCAGCGCACGTGCATTCGCGTATTTTTTAATGTTTTAAATTTCAAAGTATTTTGTAAAAAAACAGAAAAGATATTGAGATTTTTGTTTCAGCCAATCAGAGCAAAGCGCACGTGCACGCACATGCATGCATGTGAATGGTGACCATACCATCCTGTAGGAGTCCTTTATGTTTATCTATGTTGTAAATCCTATGCTGTTTGGTTGAAAAACAAGGGAGTTTTACTCATTTAAAGTTTCAGCCAATCAGATTGCAGCGCACGCTTGTGCGCGTGATTTCATGAAAAATTTTATATATCATATTGTAGTACATCCTAATGCATGTCTATGTTAAAAATTTCAAAGCATTTCATCATAAAACAAAAAGGATATTGAGATTTCTGTTTCAGCCAATCAGAGCAAAGCGCACGTGCATGCGCGTGAGTTCATGCAAATTTGACTATGTCATCTTATCTACACAACTTATATATCTTTATATAATGAGTTTCAAAACATTTTATAAAAAAGTATAAAAGTTACAACCATATTAAATATATCAGTCATTTTACTCATTGCACGCGCCCGCACGTGCATGCGAATGCGCGCAAAATGACCTTCGTTCGGCACATCTACACAACATGCCTACTAACCCTAAAAAGGTTTTAACTTAGTTTGGTGAACAGTTTCTGAGAACACTTCCGGACAAAAAAGTACCGGAGAAGAAATAAGAAGAAAAAAGAATAATAACTAGAAACTCTTGTTGCTACAGCAACAAAAACGGTCTTCCGTTCTCCTCTATTTCTCTGTATGAATGAGCTTTTATCTATGTTAAAAAAGCCACATAATATTTACAACGATTACAGGAGAAAAAAAGCTGGAGGTATAACTCATCAAGATTCTCGACGTTACTTTAGACAATTATAGTCTTCATAACACTTATTAAAATCATTTTTAATCTCCTCCTGTGACGACCGGAAGTGACGGTGAATGCATTTTACTCTATGTCTGTTGCACAATCTTCTTGGTAGGTAAAGTGTCTTGATCTGTAACAGTTTAAGGTAGGTCCGTACTTTCAGAATTTTCTGTCAAACTGTTTGTTTTTCGATTTGGAAATCTTGAATAAGTCATAATCTAACAAAAACACCCATAAAAAACATATCTTTGCAGGTTAATTTTCATGCAACATGTCTCGGAGTATATACCTCTAAAAATTCAACAGCCAAAATTCAACATATAGAAGTGTAACATCATATTTTATTTAGCTATGTACCAAATCACATCCAATTATTGTTAAAACTTAGGAAAATCATAAATATTCATTTGTCAAGAAAATATTTGAAATTTCTATTTGAAAACACTAAAAAATTGATGTTGATTCTGTCAAAATCTTTCAGAGAAAAAGCTCAAAATATCTTTATTTTAAATATTCCTCAAAATCTTATATGTTTATATGCTATTTTTTCTTTACAATTATTTAAAATTATATCTAAGGTTAGCAAAAAAAAAAACATACTTTATTATGGTTGACCAGAAAAATTTCACAAAACAGCCTTTTGAACACCTATACCCCCATTTTTGGAATATCTATTTTTTCAATCGTTCTTCGCAAAACTTATAAAAAAGTAAATTTAAAAAGATGATATTGGCTAAAAATTAAAGGTAAATAGATCTCAAGTTAGTTTGTTTAAAAAAAATTAAAAAGCTTTAGGTCCATAAAGGCAATTAATGAGTTCTCTGTATCTGTGTATGTACTAAATTACATATAGATCCTATGGACAGAGTGCAAAGTGGTTATTCCTATAAATAATGTACATTAATTAAATGCTTTGTGTGCACAATAACACTATAATAAACAAATATATACTTGCTACATTATTTTCAATCATCAAAAAAGATTTTATTTCAATAGACAAGGATAATCAAAATTTTATATTGGTGTGTAAAATTAAAACCGGATCCGTAAAAGTATGGGCCTGCCTTAAAAGATCTCTAATATTAACTACTCATTTTGAGAACAAGAAATCACATGACCGGAAGTAAATTTTTAAAAAAAAGATATTTGAGGTTACTCTAGACATTTGCAGTCTGAAATGTCCTAAAACCATTTCAAATACTCTTTTTATAAAAGATATTTATGGGATAGTATGATACTCAATCTATGCAGTTTTTCTCTCATACCCGGAAGTTGTCGTTTTTGTTTCCAGTGGGACTGACATTTTTCAAAACTACAAATAATTTGCTATAAGGTAATATAAGAAAGATTCCATAAAGAAAAGTTGAAAATTTTGATTATTTTATCACTTCGTGTGACAACCGGAAGTGACGGCGGACGATCTTAAACTCAATAGATTTGTCTACTTATCAAGGTCTACCATCCCTATTAGTTTGGTGTCTTAATCTCGTACCGTTTACGAGATCTAGCAATGATAACTTCTAACTTTGAGGACAGGAAATCACGCGACCGGAAGTGAATTTTACAAAGATGTTTGACGTTACTGTAGACATTTGCAGTCTAAATAAAATATCCAAAAATCATCCCAAATACTTTATCTATAAAAAATATTTATGGGAAAGAAAAATACTCAAATTCTGTAGTTTTTCTCTTATAACCGGAAGTTGCCGTTTTTGGTTCCGGTGGGACTGACATATTTCAACACTACAAATAAAATGCTATCATATGAGGCAAAAAAAGTTTCAAAAAAGAAAAGTTGAAATTTTCGATATTTATAAACACTTTCTGTGACAACCGGAAGTGACGACGGACGATCTTAACCCAAATGGATTTGCCTACTTATCAAGATCTATCATCCCTGTAAGTTTGGTGCCTTAATCAGTTACCGTTTTTGAGATCTCACTCGGATTAAATATTTTTGAAAAAAGCGGAAATCGGACAAATCTGACGACTGGAAGTGAATTTTGAAAAAATGAAAAAAACGTCTCGGGGTATTTTCATTCTCTATCATCCCTGAAAATTTCAGGAAAATCCGTCCAGTCATCTCTGAGAAATCCTGCCGACAAGATTTGGGGAAAAAAATAATAATAAGAATAATAATAAGAAAAAACAGTAGAATCACTATAAGGTCTTCCGTCTGAAACGGAAGACCTTAATAATAATAATAATAATAATAATAATAAGAAACAGAGTAAAAACAATATGTTCCCCAACTTCGTTTGGGGAACATAATAAGAAACAGAGTAAAAACAATATGTTCCCAAACTCCGTTTGGGGAACATAATAAACGAATATGGCAAAAGTCTAAGTGCCTTGTGCTTCAAATTCACCAAGACATTTCGGATCACAAAAGATAAAAGTGAACGATTGTTAAAATGTCGACAATGCATCTAAATGTCGATTTGAAGCAGGGTTGTCCGATTGTCTGGGATAAGTAAATTCTCTGTTCGGGCAAGTGAAATTATGGATGATCTTTTCCAATTCATCAAGTGGATATTTCTAATAGAAACATTTTTTTTTTCATTTTTATACATAAGTTTATATACAACACAAATAATATGGGACTTTAGTTTTGCATTCGGAATCCTTCGGTAGCTAGCTTTAATTGAAAATCGGGTTTGTTTTTATGTTTTCTTTCGTAGTTTTCAAAAAGATCATCTCCGTCTGACAACTCAAGTACTCTTATAATGAAGTAGATATTATAGACTAGTTTCTTTATTCACTCACAGATTTATGAAAATAAAGAAAACCACTTATCCTCGGTGCATGATGTATCTTGATTGAAAACATGGCGATTGTTTTCCTTTAGCTTGACCTCAATTGTTAGGGAAAATAAAATTTCTAAAAATTGCAAGAAAATAATATTTCTTGATTGCACAGCTGTGTGTGTTTTTAGGATACTTAAAGACAGGAAATTTAACAAATGTTGCACCATTATCACATCAATATATTTTCCGGCAGGAAACTTTAAAATAGAAATTAATTTGCCACTCTATAATATTAACAAACCAATAAATTAAGATAACAGTGAATGCCTGTTTTCTCTTTTTGTAAAATGTTGGGCAAGCAAGATTTGCATTTGGGCAAGTCAGAATTGTTGTTCACTTGCCCTAAGGATAAGTGATTATAAAAGGTAATGCCTACCCTGAAACGAATTCTAAAAAAGACCAATATGACTCAAGTGAACATAGAAAAAGGTTGGCTGATAGATAATCAGAATAGCAAATATTTTCAAGAATTTAAATACATGTATCACGTGATATACGTGATACCTGTATCATTTCACGACTTATATATATTTTAAAAGCATTTCACAGAAACATATATTAAAACATTTTTATTATCTTAAAGTTATTGAAACTTCAAATTTTTAGACGCGTTTGATTGACACATCCTTGTACTGTCACAAATTTTACTATTATTGTTAATACTTAGTAAAAGTGACAATCTTGTTGTGTATTAATGAAAACTATTAAGACTTTAATACAGAAAAAATAATCATATTCAGAGTAGAAATGTTGGAAAGCAAAACCGCTTCACAAGTATCGTCATTCCGCGCTAAGTATTGTGTACAGAGTTTAGCAAATTGATCACACCCGTGAAAGGTACACAGTTTTTGTATACAGGGCACGGGCTCTATTATTGTTGATGTTTACGATTCACCGGGTGCCTTCAGTTGTCAAGTCTGCCTCCCAAACTGCACGGACGGACAATATACTGTGTGTATATTTTGCTTTCTAACACTACTGCTCTGAATTTTCTGGATTAAAGTTTAAATATTTTTCGTTTATACACATCAAAATTGCCTATTTTCCTAAGTATAAAGAATAAAATTAAAATTTGTGAAATTGCAAGTATGTGTCAATCAAACGCGTCTAAAATTTGAAGTTTTAATAACTTTTAGATAAAATACGATTTTTAAATTATTTTTGTATGAAATGCTATTAAAATATATAGGTCGAAATAGTATACAGAAAATATAAACTTCAAATCTGTGTCCATACACCTTATAGTATTCTCAGGTTCTCATTAGCTTAGAATCATCCAACTTTGTCATTTAGTGCATGTTGGTTTAATTTGGGGGGGGGCTAACCTTGACCTCTTTTTAACACTTAATTGGTAAATTTTAGTATCTCGAGTACGTTTCATCTTAGGTTTTCGGAGAATGTCGACCAAAAAGGTAGGACATGGTGACCAAAATATCTCAGGTACTTATTGGCTTAGAATCATTAAACTTTGTCAGTCGATGCATCTTTAGTCTTCGGAAATTGATGTCCAAAAAGTAGATCAGGGTGAACTACCTGCGACATTTTAGAGAAAACTCCAATCTTAAAGTAGGTCAACCTGACCTATTTATGGTTTTATAGCTTTATTAAAATATTTTCAGTCCTAACTGGCTAAGAATAATCAAACTTTGTCAGTTGATGCAACTTTAATCTATGGATACCTAGAGTTAGAGGCTTCAATTAGAAGATTGATAGATTGTACAATTTATCAGATGAGCGATTCAATGCCCTTGGTCCTCTTGTTTTAAAATTTATTCAGTAACGTGCGTCTTTAAAATCGCTTCTCTAAATTTTATTTTCTTTAATACGTCCAAAAAATTACCAAGCCAATTAAGTTTTATGAGGAAAAGCAAAATGTTAAAAACCACTCTGTGTGATTTTACTGATTTTTCACTATTTTGTGTTTCCTTATTAAATTAGCCTGGCTTGGTATATTTTTGTAAAGATTATATTACACTTATAACACTAAAGTAACATACAACAGTGCGACATTTAACTCCGGACACGACATAGTCCGGACTTTTTGCTACCATTTCTAATTGTCATGTCCAAAAAAAATTTATAGCACCTGGTGGGATTTCTTTGCAGTATCACATATTCTCATGTTGAACCCATAAACATCACTACTTAAAAAGATATGAAGTCCTAAATGTCAGAATCCCATGGGAGAATGGTGGGATTTTCAGTCCCACCAACTATCCCACCATTCTCCCATGGGAGAAAAAATGTCAGATGGGATTTTTTCTCCCATTAGGATTTTTTCTCCCACAAATTTGTTCAAATGGGATAAATCCCACGAACACTGGCAAATGGGATTTTTTCTCCCATTCATTGTCAAATATGGGATAAATCCCATAGAACATGATATGTGGGACATTTACTCCCATCAATATTCAAATATGGGATAAATCCCATATGTAACTGACCGATGTTGCATCCAAATATTTTTTACGTAAACAATATTCATATACATATTATTTAAAGAAAATACTTATTTGAAATTCATAATAATCATTTCATTAAAACATTGCTTATTAGTTGTAAAAATAAATACGAGAGGCCCAAGGTCCTTGAATCACTCTTCTGGTAAATTATACAATCTATTATTTCTATTTGAAGCCTCTAACTCTAAGTAACCTATTACCCCAGATGCATCAACTGAGAAAGTTTGAAGATTCTAAGCCAAAAAGTACAAGAGATGTGTAAAAATAGCCATAAAATGATAAAAATAGGTCATCATGACCTACTTTTTGGTTGACATTATCTGAAAACCTAAGATGCATCAACTGACAAAGTTTAATGATTCTAAGCCAAAAAGTACCCAAGATACTGAAATAAAGCAATAAAATGATAAAAGTAGGTCACCATGACCTACATTTTGGTCGACATTTTCCGAAAATCCAAGATGCATCAACTGAAAAAGTTTGACAATTCTAAGCCAAAAAGTACTTAAAATACTGAAATATAGCCATAAAATGATAAAAGTAGGTCACCATGACCTACATTTTGGTCGACATCATCCGAAAACCGAAGATGCATCAACTGACAAAGTTTGACAATTCTAAGCCAAAAAGTACCCAAGATATTTAAATGTAACCATAAAATGATAAAAGTAGGTCACTATGACCTACGTTTTGGTCTGCATTATCCGAAAACCCAAGTTGCATCAACTGACAAAGTTTAATGATTCTAAGCCAAAAAGTACCCAATACTCAGATATAGCCATAAAATGATAATAGTAGGTCACCATGACCTACCTTTTGGTCAACATTATCTGAAAATCCAAGATGCATCAACTGACAAAGTTTGACAATTCTAAGCCAAAAAGTACTCAAGATACTGAAATATAGCCATAAAATGATAAAAGTGTGTGTTCATGACCTACTTCTTGGTCGACATTATCCGAAAATCCAAGATGCATCAACTGAAAAAGTTTAACAATTCTAAGCCAAAAAGTACTCAAGATACTTAAATATAGCCATAAAATGATAAAAGTAGGTCACCATGACCTACTTCTTGGTCGACATTATCCGAAAATCCAAGATGCATCAACTGACAAAGTTTGACAATTCTAAGCCAAAAAGTACTCAAGATACTTAAATGTAGCCATAAAATGATAAAAGTAGGTCACTATGACCTACTTTTTGGTCAACATTATCCGAAAACCCAAGATGCATCAACTGACAAAGTTTAACAATTCTAAGCCAAAGAGTACTCAAGATACTAAAATGTAGCCATAAAATGATAAAAGTAGGTCACCATGACCTACTTTTTGGTCGACATTATCCGAAAATCCAAGATGCATCAACTGACAAAGTTTGACAATTCTAAGCCAAAAAGTACCCAAGATACTTAAATGTAGCCATAAAATGATAAAAGTAGGTCACCATAACCTACGTTTTGGTCGGCATTATCCGAAAACCCAAGATGCATCAACTGACAAAGTTTGACGATTATAAGCCAAAAAGTACCCAATACTCAAATATAGCCATAAAATGATAAAAGTAGGTCACCACGACCTACCTTTTGGTCGACATTATCTGAAAATCCAAGATGCATCAACTGACAAAGTTTGATGATTCCAAGTACTATAAAAAGTACGAGAGATACTTAAATATATACCAATAAAATGTCACGAGAACGTCACCATGACCTAGTTATTGGTTGATATTATCTGAACCCAAGATGCATCAACTGACAAAGTTTGACAATTCTAAGCCAATAAGTACCAGATATAGTAAACAAGAGGCCCATTGCTCACCTGAGCAGTAAGGGTAAGAAAAAGAAGAAAATGGCTTTTTATTGTAAAGTTTAAATCCAAAAGTAGTTCCAAGTCCAATTATGGATTTGATATTTTTTATAAAATGATTTTTAAAGAATTTTCCTTTATATATCTTTAAAAACTTTGGTTGACCATTTTGGCCCCGCCCTACCCCTGGGGGTCATGATTTGAACAAATTTTAATCTACACTACTTGAGCATGCTTTCAACTAAATATGATGAATTATGGCTTTGTCATTCTTGAGAAGAAGATTTTTAAAGAATTTTCCTATATATTTCTATGTAAAACTAAGGTCGGCCATTTTGGCCCCGCCCTACCCCCGGGGGTCATGATTTGAACAAACTTGAATCTACACTACCTGAGGATGTTTCCCCATATAAGTTTCATCTTTCCTGGCACGTTTGTTCTTGAGAAGATTTTTAAAATATGCCACCAAATTTTCATTAATTCCCAATTATCTCCCCTTGAATGAGGGCGTGGCCCTTCATTTGAACAAACTTGAATCCCCTTCACCCAAGGATACTTTGTGAAAAGTTTGGATGAAATTGGCCCAGCGGTTCTTGAGAAGAAGTCGAAAATGTGAAAAGTTTACAGACAGACAGACGGACAGACAGATGCCGGACAAAATGTGATCAGAAAAGCTCACTTGAGCTTCCAGCTCAGGTGAGCTAAAACTAGGTTACTGTGACCTACTTTTTGTACAATGTTCTCCGAAAAAACCAGATGCATCAATTGACAAAGTTGTCTAAGACAATAAAAAGTACCTAAGACATTCAGAAGTAGGTCACTGTGACCTACTTTTAGGTCGACATTCTTCGATATACTCAAGATGCCTTAACTGACAAATTTTAATAATTCTAGACAGGTAAGTACCCAAGATACTTAATTTAATTATAGCCATTAAATGTCAAAAGTAGGTCATCATGACTTAGTTATTGAACGACATTCTCAGAAAACCCAAGATGCATCAACTGATATATAGTGTTTGATAATTCTTAGCCAATGAGTACCTGAGATATTTTAAAGAAGGTCACTGTGACCTACTTTAGGGTCAAATGAATATGAATAAAATGCTAACTCATTGCCTCTTCATGTATTTACAATGAAAAAATCTATTTTATTGTTAAGTTCAAAAATGTTTAACCCTTATAACACCGTATCAGACTTACATTCTAGGGGAAATGTTATTTATTTTCAATAATTCTACAATTATGGTCGGGATAGGTTTAATTTTGATCGGGATTGTCCAAAATTTAAAAAATTAATTTCTCTTAAATTTGGCTATTGCATTTCAATTTCTTTTATAAATATTTTTAATGAACAAGTTCTCCCCATATGACTGGTTTTAAGAAGATTTTAACCACAAGTTTAAAAATATTCACAAATCATGTATTTTATTTTCATAAACATTTTTTTTAATTTAAAAAATTCAAAATCTATACGGCTTTTCTTGACATAAATATTTTATTAGGTATTCATGTGATGCATTCATTTACAGCAAAATTTTTACAAGAAAGCATCGAATTTGGATGAAAATAACTTTTCGAATTTTCTTTGAAAATATACAAAAAAAATCATATAGATTAATTAAGAGCTAATGTCAGCTTTTCAATGCTGAAACCATTGTTTAAAAAGGTTGACTCAGAGATCTATAAAATAAAAAGTTGGTGTGGCATTCCGCCTTTATTAAGAATTGAAGAAACTTAAATCTACACAACCTGAGGATGATTCCATAATTAATATCTATAAAACTTTGTTGTTCTTGAGAAGAATTTTTTACTATAATATTCCTATGTTGATCCCCAATTGTGAACCCACCCTAAGTAACCCCAGGAACTGTTATGTTATAAATAAGAAAAGTTTCTGCTAGCTAATTTTGAAAACCACTTTTAATTTTTTTTCTTTAGATTTCTTTTTTATTTATTTATCTACAAACTGGTAAAGTCTGGAGATATCACCTCAAACTGAATGTCATAAAAATTGCAGCAGAGTTAACAAAGTGGGGAAAACAAAATTAATCAATGATGAAAAAAATGCAATGGAAGGGAAAAAAAATCAAAGAATAATGCATATATATTCCCCAGCTCTCTGTGTCTTAGTGACTGGGATGCCATTATTTATCGTACATTGTGTCAAATATGAAAAACCAATCACGTGTCAAAGTAATAACCACGCAAATTTAAAATTCTTGAAATTTAGGTCAAACATGAAGGCCAATGTGTCAAAAGCCATATAGCATGATCAAAAACATCTTACTTAATTACTTAGGAGAACATTTTTGAAAATTGGGTCAAATGTTACGGTCAAGGTCATACGCTCAAAAATAATATATTTATAAAAGTCTTGTTACAAGTAATAGACATGTGTAAGCCACTAAGCGCTATCTAATTTCTCTAACAAAATTCATAATAATTTAATTACTTTAAACAGTTTTAAACATGTTAAAAGTAGGTCAAATTTCAAGGTCATTGGGTCGAAATTTATAGTATACTTGGAAAAGGTCTTGTCACAAGTAATCACTTATGTATATGTGAAATATGAAAGCCCTATTCCTTCTATATTCAAAAGTTATGAGAATGCAAGGTTAATGTTTAATCTGTGTAAGACAGACGGGCTGACAGATGTATGAAATTCCATAAATTCCCTCGCTCTCGCGAAAACAGGGGACAATATTGACATCTATCACATAGAAGTCGCCAGAAATTACCCTCCATTAAATTCATAACATGCTAATACTTATTACTTACCACTGCTTACATCACTCGTCAGTTTGGTACAGGCAGACAGGTACACTGACTGTATCTGTGCACATGTAAACAAGACATTGACTGAAAGCAGAATTTCAATGGACATTTTGTGATGTTAATGGAGAAATTCACACACGCTAAATCAATAGTATGATTTAAAACTTGCGTGAATTAACCCTTGTTAGAATCATCAAAGTTCACTTCTTACTTCCATCTTCGGCAGGTGACCAGTCTGTGGACTTATAAAGCGCTCTTCTGACTTCGACTCGAAGTGCACACTAAAACCCCATGAAACCCGCACATGTAGGGTAAGTCGGGGTAATTTCGACCACGGTTCAATTTCGACCACACAAACACAACACTGCATCATAATTTACGGCATTATTGAGACAAGTTTCTTTAATTCGGTTTTAAAGTAAACTATTCATAAAATTGGATTTCCTAGTATAATTGCTCATCGCAAAAATGATTTGATCAGAGGTATAACTACATGCTGACTTGCAAGTACTTGTTCTTGTAACAAGTTTTAGTTCATTATTTTCTGTTTACTGTTTGCTTTTTATTATGATTACATTTGCAATGGGTTTCAGTTTATCTAGACAATTTCAAGATCTTTGCAATATTCAACTTTGCTGTTCTTTGCGGCTTTATTTTCCTATTTTTTACCAACCCAAAACATTAGTTATTACCGATCATGGGTAATACTCTTGAACAATATCGAGCCGCAATTGGAATTTTTTACCTTCGAAATAGATGCACATTCAAATCCATGAATTACTGTTTTTTCAGATTGGTATATTTAGTTTGGCTTTTGTGGAAAGCTTACCTATTTTGTAAACAAAAATTCAAAGTTTGTAAGAAACATGCAGTATATTTTCAGCATGTCAATTTTCTTTTTCAACTTATGAGTATATTATTAATGCTGTCTGGTGATATTGAATCAAATCCTGGGCCTACAGATAACTCTTTCCATACTTTAGATATTTTTCATATAAACATAAGAAGTATAAGAAACAAAATTGAAAATTTAATATCATTTGTCAGTGATTATCATATTTTGTGTTTTACTGAAACACATTTAGACTCAAATATTGATGATAATGCTATTTCGATTGAAGGGTTTTCTACAATTTTTCGCAAAGATCGTAACTCATATGGAGGCGGTACCCTGATTTATGTATCCGATTCACTTCGTGCCATAAGACGCACTGACCTTGAACCCTTGAATACGGAATGTATATGGATAGAAGTTAGCGACCCTATAAGTAATATTTACCTTTGCTGTCTATATCGGCCTCCGAATTCTGATAAATCCTTTTGGAAAAACGTAATGTGGTCCATTGAAAAAGTTTCTGATATATCCAATAAGATAATTATCCTTGGAGACTTAAATGTAGATTTTTTAGATATTCCACGCACTCATATTGTTAACGAAATTTTGTCTCAGTATAGTCTTAGCAATATTGTCAATGAAGCAACGAGAGTCACGAGTAGATCGAGCACGCTTATTGACCCAATTCTGGTTAGCTCAGACATCAAGGTGCTTCACTCTGGAACTGTTCATGTTGATAATTTTATAAGTGACCATAAAGGAACATATGTTTTTGTTAAATCAGATGTTATTCAAAATCAATCATACGAAAGAAAGGTTTGGTTATATAAACACGCAGATATGGATAAATTGAATTCTCTCATTGAAAATACTGATTGGAATACGCTTATAATTGAGGCACCTGATATAGATCAAGCAACGAAAAATTTTACATCAACATTTTTGAATAAAGTAAAGGAATGTATTCCTGAAAAATCGGTTGTAATTCGTCCGAAAGATAAACCTTGGTTTGATTCGGCTCTGCGTAAAACACATAGAAACAAGAATAGATTATTTAGTAGGGCCCAAAGGACAAAAAGAAATTCTAACTGGGAAAAATATAAGAAATGCAGGAATAAGTTTAACAATATGAAAAAAATCGCCATTGAAAATTATCATAATAACATAGAGCATCATATTACAGACGCAAGTAAAAATAATTCCAAACTTTACTGGAAGTTATTGAGAGATATATTTAAAGTAAAATCTACTACCGATATTCCTCCTCTACAGTATACCTCTGTTAATGGTGACGCATGTGTGGCTTTTACAAATGAAGAGAAAATAGATGTTTTAAATGATTATTTTGCTTCTATCTCTTGTATTGACGAAAACGACGCTATTTTACCTAATTTATATTCTGTGTGCAATAACCCATTTGATACAGTCTGTATTGATGAACAAGAGATTATAGATATTATTTCAATTATTCCTGTTATCAAAGCAATAGGTCCAGATAATATTAGTCACAAGATGTTGAAATCTACCATGTATACTATTGTAAAACCATTATGTTTATTGTTTAATAGGTCATTAGTTGATTGTATTTTTCCTTGCAAATGGAAAGTTGCCAATGTTCTCCCTTTATTTAAAAAAGATGATCCATCTGTTATGTCTAATTATAGACCTGTGTCACTGTTAAGTTGTATTGGTAAAATAATGGAACGAATCATATTCAAACACTTGTATAATCACTTTCGTGACAACAATCTTTTTTATAAATACCAGGCTGGATTTTTACCAGGTCATTCCACTGTATATCAACTAATAGAAACATATGATACTATTGTTAAAGCCATCGATGATGGTGAAAATTGTTGTATGATATTCTGTGATCTTTCTAAAGCATTTGATCGTGTGTGGCACAAGGGTCTCTTGTTCAAACTTAGAACTTATGGTATAGAGGGAAATATGTTCCATTGGTTAAAGAGTTACATAGAAGGTAGATCACAAAGAGTTTTATACAGAAACTTGCTATCTGACGAAAAACCTATACACGCCGGTGTCCCTCAAGGCTCAGTGTTAGGACCTTTATTATTTCTTATATATGTTAATGATGTTGCTGAAGAAATGACAAGTTTTTGTAGATTATTTGCAGACGATAATTCCCTACAACAGTCATCTAAAAATGTTAATACTATTGAAAACAAACTGAATTCTGATCTTAACAAGCTAGAAATCTGGTCGAAAAAATGGCTTCTTAAATTCAATCCTACTAAAACTAAAGCAATATTTTTTAGCCTGAAAAAAAGTGTTATTTATCCTAAACTTTTCTTCCAGCAAAGTCAGCTAGAATTTGTTTCTTTTCATAAACATTTAGGAATTTTTTTCTCGCAAGATCTTAGTTGGTCTACACATATTGATACTATTCTAGCCAATGCATATAAAAAATTCGGTTTGTTAAAAAAACTTAAATTTGTTGTCAACCGAAAAACTCTTTCACTCATGTACACAACCTTTATTAGACCACAGTTAGAATACGCTTCCTTGGTGTGGGGTGGATGTAATATAGGTGACAGCGAAAAATTAGAAAAATTACAATTATGTGCTGCTAGAATTGTCACAGGATTAACTCTGTTAGCTTCTAAAGATGCACTTTACATTGAAACTGGATGGGAACCATTACATGAAAGAAGGAAAAAGACCAGACTAACTACAATGTATAAAATTGATAAAACTGAATATCTCACAGATATAATCCCTAACTTACGATGTAATTCATCAAGTTACAGTACGAGAAACTCGCAGAACTATAACATACCCAAATGCAGATTGCAAGCTTACAAATCAACTTTCGTTCCCCTTGTTATTGAAGAATGGAACTCATTACCTCTTAATGTAAGAAATTCTCCCTCGTTATCTATTTTTAAAAAGTCTATTTCTTTCAATAAACAAATGCCACCCTCTTACTTCAGTTATGGAAATCGACGCTTAAATATAATACACACGAGGCTCAGACATAACTGTGTGCTTAATAGCGATCTTTTTCGATGTAATGTAATCTTGAGTCCACTATGTTCTTGTGGAAGAGTGGAGGATACTCATCATTATTTCTTCTCATGCAAAAAATATACAGAAGCCAGGAAAGAATTTTTTGACAAATTTTTGCGAATTGGTAAATTACACACTGTCGATACTCACACTTTACTCTGGGGAGACAAATCGTTAAATGATTTTGAAAATGAATACCTATTTTCTATTGTACAAACTTTTATTAAAAAGTCAGGACGATTTGGTTGATACAATAATTATTTCTAATTGTAAATCTTATACAGCATGTCTATTACATATGAAATGTATTCTATTGAATGTGTTTTACTCTGATTACTATATATTATTATTATATTATTATTATTGTTATTTCATTTTAAGCTGAAACCCATGTATGTAAATATGTTTGGTATAATGTATATGTAGGGAGAGGGCGTAATAAGTTTTTAGAACTTTTGCCCAATCCCATTTGTAAAGTATAATCAATAAAATATGTTCAAATCAACTACATGTTTCACTATTTTTTTATCCCTACAGTTTGACACTCGGAAGTCCGTCTTCAGTTCGCTTGATGTGATACGAAAAACAAGAGAGATAACTCGTACGACCTCTTTTTGAGTTAGACAATGTTCAACCTCGTAACAGTTCGAATTAAATTGAAATTATTTTATTATTTTCTTGGAGTGTAATAAGTAGCTGAATTTCACATTTTTGTCTTGGATTTTTCCCAAAAAGCACAATAAACGTCCGTTTGAATTTGGTCGAAATTACCCCTACTGTTTTTAAGGACGCGGGGTAATTTCGACCAGTGACGTAATAAGGGGAAATATCTGTGGGTTTTGTTTAACAGCTGTATGATATTCAATGCTGATTTAGATCTTTAAAATAAAATTAAATATCATAGTACATAATGCAGAAAATTCTTTAAATTTTGAAAGAAAATAATGCACGATTAAAAAATATATGCATGCATTGCGATCTACAATGTATCCCTATATTGTCTGAGCACATGGAGCAGTGCGGTGTGGGTGCATTCTCTGATCGATGTAGAGAACTTTACACATGGCGATAGCAATCAAAACGATTTTAAAACCCAAATTAATAAATGAAAATATGCAGAGAGAATTAAATATGATTACAGAATGAAGTTTTTCTAATTTTTATTATTATTGCGAAGTTATTTGTTTGACAGACAAGATTACGATATCGGAGAACCAGTAGTTTTAAGTATCACGCAATCCATGTACACAAATGCGGCAAGTACATTACAATATGTATCAAGCAAGCTGTTTGAGTAACACACATAAAGAACTGCAACAATATTGAAAGAAAAAATATGACTTTAGGAAATTAATAATTAAGAAATAAATAAATTATAATTTGTTTGAGGTTGTTATTTTTTTTTTATCGCGGGGGAGGGGGGAGGCTCAGAGGAATTTGCTTTTGCACACTTCTTTCATATGATATAATTTCTCAGGACTTTAAACAATTAACAAAACATATTTTTATTTATTTTCAAAGCAATTTGTAATACAACGCATTTCAAATAAATTCGTATATGCTTAAAAGCGTTCAAACCTAAAATACACTTTGATTCTGTTGAGCCCCGGAAAAGACGATTTGAAATGAAGTACAGTTCGGACTGGACAGTTTAAAAATCTTAACAAGAAAACTATCTATGGAATAAGAGAAAATTTGTTTGCATAACTACCACATTACAATATAGCATCGTTTGGAAATTAGATTTGGCGAATAAAGATGCAGAATAATGAATAAGAATGAAGATGTCAAAGGCTGCAATGAAAAACTTATGGTAACCCAACTCATTTCTATTCTAAATCAACAAACATACATGTAAGTATAATACTGCTAATACATGTAATTAATTTATTTTTAATCTTTTTTTGACAGACACTTATATTTCCTATAACAGACAGTTTATTTTCTTAGAACATAAATTTTGAATAAAATGCGATAGGTAGAGTTTAATTTCATTGTAAGAGTTATCTTTCCTGTTGATGTTTGTTATGGTCGAAATTACCCCGAGGCTGGTCGAAATTAACCCAGGCATCATGGTTACTAATTTTTGAACCAATTTATTATATTTTAACGTATTTTTAGTTCGTAAAGCATAAAATTTGAAGAAAAAATCAATCTTCTTTACTCCGAATCTATTTTGAATTTGTACATGTGAAAACGGTCAAGTTTTACGGATTGAAAGCCATATGTCAGCAGAAGTGGTCGAAATTACCCCAGTTTACCCTAGATTGATCAATACTACAGAATGTAGATCCAACTGTTCATTTTTTTTATATTGACTTTTTTTATCTTTTCATATTAACTGCGTTATTCTGGTCTAAAATTTAATTTATTAATTATTAATATTTTTTGGGTAAATTTTCATTTCAGCAATCTTACTACAGTATATTCCTCCACCCCTTTCTAAAATATATCCTCGTGGTATTTCTGTTTTTGACCTCCGTTTATCAGTTAATTTCGCAGTAAACATGGTAAAAATGATCCCAAATACCAGGAATACATCCCCCTTTCCCGATCGATCTTAATTTTTTTAATTGTAAATTTTAGACATGGAAAGTAAATATTCCAGTCAGTCTTCAGACATTACTTACATGTATTTGATTTTAAATGCTTGGAATATCAAAGTCTAAGTATTAAGAGCACGTAGCAACAGGGGGCCGGGGGGGGGCGGGCTGTCCCCACTTTTTTCCCCAACCTTACTTATACTACAGGAAATGTTCATTGAAAGGTTGGTATCCCCAACTTCCTATGTTGAGGAAAATGTAGTATAAAAAAAATGGTACTGAAAGGAGTTAAAATTGGTACTGACCCCCCCCCCCCCCGAAAAAGTTCGCCTCTAACCTCCCAGGAAATAGGACTTTTGAATTTAATTGGGCAACCCCCCCCCTTTTTTTTTTTTTGCTTGTCAACTTTTCAGGCGAGTAAAAAAATATTTCTCTGGCTGCCCCCCCCCTTCAAAATCGATGCTACGTGGCTGATTAAAACAAAAGTTTAATGTCTTACCCATCCCCTGTTAATCTTATAAATCTATGTTCTATGTTTCTCACTTTACATTTATCAGTTTATTTTATTGAGAAACATTAAATATGAAATATTAAACTAAATAAGCTAAATTTGTTCATAAAGATAAAATATAAAATGGACGTTGATGTATTTTTTTAATTTTCATAATTAAAAAAAAATTATTTACTCTCAATAAATGTTTTGTGTTGAATGAAGGTATAGACATGATAATTGCGACATGATAATTGCGTGCTGCGTGGCTTTTAAAATTTTCATCCCAAATTGCAAATGCATGGAAATCATGATAAGGGGCACCTGTATATTCAACCATTGTTTATTTAGACTCCAGCATGATCGATCCACTGTATATACACCTTTGGTTGAAAATCTATTGTTAGATTCACCCTCGGGGCTGTATTCCGAGGGGTTCAAAGTACATGTGTATATTCAAGGATTCGACTATGTACTGACACCTGTCATTTCCTGTTTAAATTGCAAATAATGGTGTATAGTTCCTTGTACGTGCAGTCTTATGTGCAGAACTGCAGCGTTATGGTTTTCTATATTAAATTTGTTTTTTACCATAACGCTTCAGATCCCGTAATGCAAGAAATGTGCAATTTACGGCGCAAGATTTTTGCGCACTGTTTAGGAGAATTTCTCTCCTTTCCAACTTTGATAAATCATCAACCTTTAACCCCCTAATTCTAGACACGGGGGTTGCAGAAAATTCTAATTCAAGAGAGTTTCACTTGCAGTGACGAATATATAGTCGAAGTGTATAAAATACATGTATACATATTTATTTAAAAATGTGTCTAGCATCATGTAGGGAAAGATAGATCATCTTGGAAATTGGAATTCTCTCAAATATGTAGTGCGCAAAATAATCTTGCGCCGTAAGTGCATTTTTTTTTTTTTTTTTGGCAATACGGGATATGTAGCGTTATGGTGAAAAACAAATATGGGATATAAAACCATAAGGCTATAGTTAGTTCAGTCTATACAAGTACTTTCAATTTTTGTTCAGGTTTTACAAATTACGGTTCGACATTTCTTCCTGAACCCAAGATTTATACAAAAGATTGCATGCATGTTTGCTTTGTTTTGTTTGTTTGTTTGTTTGTTTGTTTTTTTTTCGTTAAAGTTATCAACAATTGAATTTGTAGGTCTATGTGATTTATTTTTAATTCCATGTGTTATTGTTCTTAAACAACCAATTTTATGTTAAGGCCCCCAAAGTCTACCTGATTCAAGATCAATAATTTACTGCCTGTCAATCATTAAAAAAACAATAGCTTCTGATTTGATTAACAGGCCAGTTACCATTGCTACCTGATAGTCTGAGTTTGCGTGTTTTGAAAACGATTTCCTGGTCATGCATCAAACACTTTCATGTAGCCGCCTTGTATACACGGGGGTTAAAAAAAGAATCTTGGTAAATTTTTATTTAAAAAAACAATTGAGAGTAAATAATTAAAACATGACTTCATAAATATTTACTTTCAATCTCAACGGCTATATTGTATTTTAGGCGATATTTCGTCCAAGATATCTGCTGTAGAATTTAGTCCGGTCCGTGCACAGAAACGCTATTAAAATTTTTCCGATTAAAATTAGAATATGATAAATAAGAAAAGATATTTAGCACAAACGGCATGGATAAAAAATCCTTTATCCCATGTTTTATCTATGTATATAGAAATACAATATACACCATGTTCCGTTGTAAATGAAATGTCAGAAACATAAGTTTCGAGATTGTAACTTTTAGTTCGAATTTCCTAACGTCCGTCAATACCAAATATTCGAAATTAAAAAGTTAAAATATAAAACCAAAGATCAAAGCAATAAAAAATTTTAACACATGAACACCCGGAAATGGTGAATATTTTCGACATAGTCCTATCGCGGTACATGCATTGAATATGTTCACACGATGGATATGGAATATCTTATTATTGTTTGATTTAGATATTTACACAAATTTAATTAAAAAAGATATTTACTATGTAGTTTTACTCTGTGTTCTTTTCTTTAATTTTACATTTTTTTTAAAATTTAAAAACCATATTTCTTTATAACTTTTTTTCTTCATTAGATATCACTGAAAGGATACATAAATAAATTTTATGTTGAAATATTTCAATTATTTCAACTAGTTTCACTCAAATTTAGACACGAAACACGGAATGTTGACCCTTATCACCAGACACAGACTTCCTGTGTAATGCTACGTGTATATATAGATTTTTGACATCTTGGGTATTGGGGGTCTCCAGGTAAATAACACCACTGTTACTTGGACCACTCCCCCTCCTCAGGTAACTGTACGGTAAAAAAAATTGGGGTTTACGTACATTTCAGATTTTGAAGGAATTCAATGCCCCCCTCCCACTCTCTTTTTTTTTGGCTTGTCAACTTTTTCAATTAAGTAAAAAAAGATTTTCTCTGGCTGGCCTCCCACTTTTAAAAACGATGCTACGTTACTGTGGAATATCTAGATCTGGGACGTGTAATATTCATTGGTTTGTCGGAAGTTAGCGAATGGGGGGATAGGTTAAACACGAAGCTGTAGGTGCTTAATTATTATTTAAACATATATGCAAGATTATGAAAACAGATACTTGTAATACGAAAATGGTTTTATATCTAATATAATATTTTCTGTGAAATCAAACTCAGATGAAAAATAACACAATGAATTAACGTTGAGCTTAACATAAAACACCCCCGCCCCAAAATATGGTCTCGTCCAAACCTAAAGCGTTTAGAGGTAAACATAGTCTTGTTTACGTTTACGATAAAATCCTTTTAAACGTTGTTATTTATTTAAAAAAATATATATAATTCCAAAAATAGCTTTAATTCTTTCATGTCTGATCTAATCTTGTTGCTATTGAGAACACTATGTGCATCACACGAACCTCTTTACAGAGTTATGTCCCTTCTTAGCATTTAATTCAAAGATTTAAAATATGTAGGGTGTTTTCTTTACTTTAAATTATTTTTTTATATAAACAATAATATCTAATGTAATTTTTTATTTTAAAATAGATTGAACGTGAACGTTTTCTTGAAAGGTTTAATAGAGAAAAAAGAAAAATTATAGATCCTTGATTTAAATTAGCATGAGTAATCAAAGCTGTCTCCGGAGAAAGGTTGGTATATAAAGAAAGTAATGAGATGCAGTATTGGAGAAAGAGCAATTTTGATTTAAGTTGACTCAAGAAAAAAATTTATGAAATAAGTCTATGCATACTTTAAAAATGAAAATGTCCAAAGGAAAAAATAATAATTCAAAACACATATTGAAATGGAATGGTGTGGAAATTGAACGTGTAATTGGTATAATTATCAACTTCAAGTGTATACAAAATCCGAACTTCTCCACCAATTACCCTGTAGCTTAGTGATAATCTATTCAAGCTGCAGAAATGTGTACGTTCATATAAAAATCTGCCGATGATGCTACTAGTCAAATACTGTTATGCTTCTAAACTCTTTCAAAGTGTCTTTATTTCTTTATATATTGAAATCCTTCGAATTGACAACCTTGGCTTTGTAAACTAACACCAAATACAGAATAAGAATGGAAAGCTAAAAAATATTTCTAATACATTTTATCGCCATTCTGTACCCCCCCCCCCCCCCCCCCAAAAAAAAAGGGAAACGAAACCTCTGCCTCCACAGGTAGACGTCTTTTTGACATTACGAATATTATGAAACAAAATTATAAAATTGATATGCAAGCATAAAACTTTTATCAGTTTTCATCAGTTGAACCCACCTTCTTACATGTACTCCTATCCCAATCTAAAGGAAAATTAATTTATTACAACCCCCTCCCCTTATTGTCGATATACAAATAGATGGTCTAACATAATTTTACAAAAAAAAAGTAACCATTCTCGCTTGATTAAAAAAAATAATAAGGCCATCTTTAAAAAGTTTAGTTGCTCTCTCTCTCTCTCTCTCTCTCTCTCTCTCTGACCTGATTAACATTTTTAACTTTCCGAGCGAGATATATATACATAAATTATATATGTACATATATACTTAACTCCTCTTATCCTGTCAATTACAAAATAAAAATTTTCTGGGGAAAAAAAAGATTTTCAAACTTGAATGCTCAGCAAATAATTTTGATGTGTTCCCATTTCGCATTAATAGTGAAAAACAGGTAGGAAAAGGTTAAAAAGAACTCAGGCGAAATGGGAATTTTAGCATTTGTAAATTTTATTACTCGGTTGATATAAAAAATCAAATGATAATATTTTTTTATTGAATTTAACAGTTAACGGAAATAAATGAATACAGTGATTGAAATAATACATGTAATAATAATAATTTCTTTATGCTAAATATATTAAATCTTCATCACCTTTATTCACCCGAGAGCGTACTAAGGCGAAATTGGAATGTTAAATTTAACAGTTAAGGCGAGATGGGAACAAACCATAATTTTTCCCCGAGTCGGGAGAGTGCAAGCCATACATGGCCTGACCCTTGATTACAAGCTATATAGCTGATTATCATTTTTAAATTATATATTAATTGCATGAGTGTTGAAACTTGAAAAAAAAGTCTGAATTAAAAAAAACTCATCTATTAGTGTTGGCATGAAAATGATGGTTTTAATTTTCAAGAGGTCTAAAGAAATTTATTGATTCTGAAAAAATCTTATAAACCTTTTAAAAGAGCGACCTGATTGAAGCCATTGAATGAGTTCCGATTTCACACCTTTGTAAATATATTGGGACATTCAGCCGAATGTTCTGCTAAACGATGATATACACATATATTCAAGAATTCATATCCACACTGACTAATCACGACATGGGCCATTTCCTGTTTATTATCCATTTGTGTATATAGCTTGCTTCAGAGTAACTATACTCTAAATATTATTTTAAAAAGTTTTCGACATAAAAAGCACAATTCAAAATGTTGATTAATAAACATACAAAAATGTAGATTTACTGCATTATAAAAATAGCTGATAGGCTAAAATTATTAATTTATAAGTTAAACTAAGTGATTAGCTGTTAATTAAGAGTTAAGTCACAAAATGGGCTAATTACTGAGTTATTACCAATGTAAAACAAGTCTTGATATTTGTTCACATTTGATAAATAAAAATATCAAAATATTTGAAAGTTGGGCATCATGGTTTGCTCATTCAAAGATCTATTGACACTTATGAAGCTAAAATCACACTCTTGGGAAACAGGGCTACAACGCCTGCACCGTGCACCTGCAACGTATCAGAACTTCTAACTCTCTCATTTAAAATTAATTAACTTGGGTGATTGCTCTGTGACACACTTATTTTCATAATTAAATATGATAATTTATTCATGGAATACTTTTCTAACATTTCATCTTAATTAACCAATTTATATATGCATACATATATTATTACATTTCTATTTACAATGTACTTTCATCCACTCAATTTAAGTTTAGACTCCATATAAGAGCACATATAAAATCAAATGAGAAATATCTAGCTGTGTCATTGATATTATATCTTAATAAGATATACCTGTATGAATTTAAGATAAAGTATAAAGCATCTGAGCTCTTTGAAACATTCTTTAATTTAAATTCTTTGATACAAAACTTTTATTACATATGTAATTACAATCTAGACTTTAAGTTTCAACATGACAAAATATCTTATGTAATGTAGTACTCACTACTGATAAAGAAAAAAGTAGAAATTCTGGTATTGTAAAAAGACTTAGTTATATATAGTCTTCATTTTCATGGGGAACATATCCCTACTGCCAAGTTAATTCATCTAGTCGGGCATGTACTTGAATGTGTGTTCCCTTTAATGGCCATAATTTTTTTTTATTTTTTTAATGAAATTTGGCAAGCATGCATGGTTTTGTTCTTCTTTGTAAAAGCATGAACTTTCTTATTATGATAAATTGTGATAGGTCTAAGGACTTGGTATTCTAATAATGGAGAAGCCATCATAATGCTATACTTGTACTGGTGTGTTCTCTTAAATGACCATACTTTATTACTTTTTTAAAAAGTTTGGCAAATTTGGTGTATTTACTCTCGTAAAAGCATTATTTTTTTTAATTGAAATATTTTATTGATATTAAAATGATAAATTTTAAAAAGATTGAAATTTACATAGGGAAAATCCATCATCATGTTATACTCAGTCTTTAAATACCATTGTGTTCTTCTAAATGGCCATAACTTTTCTATTTTTCAATGAAATTTGGCAAGTATGGTTTTCTTTTTCTTGTAAGAGCTTAAACTTTCTTAATCTAATTTGAAATGATTAATTGTAAAAGGACTGAAATATATATATCAGAGAAAATCCAACATCATGTTATACGCAGTCTATTGTACTGGTGTGTTCTCTCGAATGGCCATTACTTTTCTATTTTTCAGTGGAATTTGGCAAGTATGGTTTTTGTTTACTTATAAAAGCATAAACCTTCTTAATCTATAAAAGGGAACTGTAAAGACTGAAATTTACATAGAGAATACAATGCATCATCAATTTACATGCATGCAGTCTCTCGTACTGGTGTGTTCTCTTAAATGACCATAACTTTTTTTACTTATTAATAGAGTTTGTCAAATTTGGTGTATTTTATCTTGTAAAAGCATGAATTTTCTAAATCTAAAAAAAATTTTTAATCATATAATTAGAATAGTAATATGACTGAACTTTTCAAAGAGAGAATCTATCATCATGTTATACGCAGTTTATGATCGTACTGGTGTATTCTCATAAATGGCCATAACTTTTTTATTTTTCAATGAAATTTGGCAAGTATGCTTTTGTTTTTCTTGTAAAAGCATAAACCTTCTTCTTCTTAATCTATAAATAGAATTTAGTAAAAGGACTGAAATTTACATAGGGAGAATCCATCATCATGTTATAGTATAATACTCAGTCTTCTATACTGATTGTGTTCTCCTAAATGGCCATAACTCTTTTATTTTCAATGAAATCTAGCAAGTATGCTTTTGTTTTTCTTGTAAGAGGATGACCTTTCTTAATTTGAAATTTTAAATTAATTGTTAAAGGACTGATTCAGAAATTTACATATTAGGGATACTCCATCATCATGTTATACGCAGTACACTAGTACTGGTGTGTTCTCTTAAATGGCCATAACTTTTCTATTTTTCAATGAAATTTGGCAAATATGGTTTTGTTTTTCTTGTAAAAGCCTGAACTTTTTAAATCTAAAATGATAAATTGTAAAAGGATGGAAATTTACATAGGAGAAGCCATCATCATGTTATACTCAGTCATTCATTATAACTGGGGTGTTCTAATTGGCCATTTTTTTTTTAATTTTTCAATGGAATTAAAATGGCAAGAATGGTTTTATTTTTCTTGCAATTGCATGGACTTTCTTAATCTTATATGATAAATTGTAAAAGCTAGGACTTAAATCTTTATTATAGGGAGAATCCATCATCATGTTGTATCTTACATCATGATTTAGTCAATTAATTGTATTGCTGTATGAAAAATTACTCTTAAATGGGCATAAATGCTTTACTTTTCAATGAAATTTAGCCCTTTTGGAATAGATTCACTTGTGATAGCATGTACTTAGTAAATCTGAAATAATAAATGAATTTATGTATAGTTTTTGAAACATTTTAAGGGACATTAGAAACTTTTTTCTTAAACACAAGGCCATTCAGGTTTTAGCAACTTAAAAATTTAAATCAATTATTTAAAAAAAGGAGGAGTTTTAGCTGCCTTATAAATACAAAAATAATTAACATTCAATAAATATTAGGTTTTATGTAGTCAAGTACCTGCATACATATTGTAAGGATTTATTAGACCTCTTGATCCTTGATAAGGGGAAACTACAGGTTTCCTCAGGACTTGTCCTTCATTTTAATTCATGTATATACAAGTTTCCTTGGTTGAGATATTTTATTGGATAACACCCTCAAAACGCTACCATGATTAAAGATATTGGAAAATTCATTTATAAAGTACAAAATTTAGTCGTTATAGAACACTTTGAATACTTTATTTAGAAAAGAACGAAACTGCTGGAGTTAATCCAGACAGTCGGGACGAATCCACCCCGGCCCGGTTACCAATCGAAATCTCAACTGCGTTTGTATTCGGAGCGAAAAATATGCATTCTGTAATGCAATTCTGCCACAGAGATGCAAGAACTCGGAAAGAAATCTTCGACTGGCTTGCCTGTCTGACCCTCGATATACAAGAAATCTTTGCAACAGTTTGCTGAAAGGATTAATTCACGTACATTTAAATGAATTTAGTCTCATTATATTCAATTTATTGAGATATTGGTTTAATATGCCTGAATTAGTCCATTATCACCCCAATGCAAATCAACGCGCGTGAGTAACTTTTTATTTATCATCATCATGTTTACTATAAAAGGTACTGAGGTAGGCCAAGGGAAAACGTTAGGCCTAGTATAACAAGTGTAAATTTAAAAGAAAAAGTCTTTTATTGTTTAGTTTCATCCTGTATAAAGCAAATGCGAATGTTAAGAATGCTTTAAATTATGCGATGCGATGACAAATAGGCCTACACGTCGGACATTAACACAATATGTACATGACTGTATTATAATATAGACAGGTATGCTTAGGCCTATACATTTTGGTAACTAGCCCATTCACCTGTAATTTAAAGAATTAAAATAATAGAATTTAGTAAAGCAGAATTATAAATTGAATATCTTGTATTCTTTAATTACTCTTGTTACAGATAGTTGTACCAAGTCATTATAGATAAAAACATGATAATAGATAATTCATAAATATTTCAGGTACTAACATGACTAATTGGCTTATCATCATAATTTTTAATGTCAGTTGATGCATCTTTGGTATTCAGTGTATGTCGACTTAAATGTAGGTCCTTCTGACCTATCTTTGAAATGTTATAGCTGTGATTAAATATTTTCAGATACTAATTTGCTTAGGGTCATTGAACTTTATTGGTTGAAGTATCTTGGGTTCTTTAAGTATGTCGACAGAAAAGTAGGTCACTGTGACCTGATAAAATATTTTCTCAGGTACTATATGGCTTAAAATTATCCAACTTTGTCAGTTGATGCATCTTGGACCTCAAAGTATGTCAATTGAAAAATAGGTCACTGTGAGCTACTTCAAAAGTTTATGGTTATTAAATATATTATAGGTATTAATTAGTGTTGAATCATCAAACTTTGTCATTTGTTGAAACTTGGGTCCTCGGAGAACGTAAACTGAATAGAATGTCAACATGACCTACTTTTGAAATTCTATGGCTTATCAGAAGTGATTCAAGACCCTTGGGTGTCTTATTTCTCATACATTCATTTATAATTTAATAACATTTAGAATGCTAACTTGGTGTTGGTTAATATGGGATTTATCCCATCTGAATGTTTGTCTCGGGTACTTTTTGGCTTAGAATCGTCAAAAAAGATGGGTGGATAAGGCGGGTGAAGTGCCTACAGTGCGACAGATAAGAAATGAAAAATTGAATCTCAATTATATCCGAATTTTATTTGATATTTCATCTTATATTAAAGTATATTTAATGTAAAATTTTTATAATTTGCAAAAATCTCAATAAGACTGACAATATTTGCCTACAAAAAAGCACACACACACTAAAAAGAACAAAATCGATCATTTTCTCATACTTTAACAAAATTTTTCAATATGAGTGGGTCTTCCCTCCATCATTTTGAAAGATTATAATCCTAAAAGTTTGCAATAAAATAAATTATACCTTTTTGGTTTACAAAAACATGGAGGGAAGACCCACTATATCTTGAAAGTACACTTTTATGACAAAACATTCGCATCTTTCCGAAAAATACTTCAAGTCCATTAAGTCATGGGTCATGCCACAAACAAGATTTAAATGTCTGAAATTTTCATGAGCCATGTAGCATAGTGGTTAGCATGTTAGTCTCAAAGCAGTATGATAGGGCGGATTTTTATTGCTTAATAGGGTTCGAATCCCACTAATATCATCTTATATTTTATAAAAAAAAAATTTTACGAGATTTTTTTTCTCTCAGAAAAGTTATTTTTTCTCATTTCATAAATTTAAATAATGAGAAGTTAATTTAAATACCCAATTCACATATTGAATATGATTTCTTAATATCCGACGCTATAGGCATTCTACCCGCCTTGTTCACCCATCTTCTTTGTCAGTTGATGCATCTTGGGTTTTTAGGATAATGTCGACCAAAAAGTAGGTCATGGTGACCTACTTTTAACATTTTATGGCAATTTTAACACATCTCGGGTATTTTTTGGCTTAGAATCATCAAACTTTGTCAGTTGATGCATCTTGGGTTTTTGAATAATGTTGACCAAAAAGTAGGTCATGATGACCTATTTTTAACATTATATGGCTATTTTAACACATCTTGGGTACTTTTTGGCTTAGAATTGTCAAACTTTGTCAGTTGATGCATCTTGTGTTTTCGGATAATGTCGACCAAAAAGAAGGTCAAGGTGACCTACTTTTATGATTTTATAGCTATATTTAAGTATCTTGGGTACTATTTGGCTTAGACTTGTCAAACTTTGTCAGTTGATGCATCTTGGGTTTTCAAATAATGCCGATCAAAAAGTAGGTCATGGTGACCTACTTTTATCATTTTATGGCTATATATGAGTATTTTGGGTACTTTTTGACTTAGACTTGTCAAACTTTGTCAGTTGATGCATCTTGTGTTTTCGGATAATGTTGACCAAAATGTAGGTCATGGTGACCTACTTAAAATTTTATGGCTTTATTTCAGTATCTTGGGTACTTTTTTGCTTAGAATCATCAAACTTTGTCAGTTGATGCATCTTAGGTTTTCGGATAATGTTGACCAAAAAGTAGGTCAAGGTGACCTACTTTTATGATTTTATAGCTATATTTAAGTATCTTGGGTACTATTTGGCTTAGACTTGTCAAACTTTGTCAGTTGATGCATCTTGGGTTTTCAAATAATGCCGATCAAAAAGTAGGTCATGGTGACCTACTTTTATCATTTTATGGCTATATTTGAGTATTTTGGGTACTTTTTGACTTAGACTTGTCAAACTTTGTCAGTTGATGCATCTTGTGTTTTCGGATAATGTTGACCAAAATGTAGGTCATGGTGACCTACTTTTATCATTTTATGGCTTTATTTAAGTATCTTGGGTACTTTTTTGCTTAGAATCATCAAACTTTGTCAGTTGATGCATCTTAGGTTTTCGGATAATGTTGACCAAAAAGTAGGTCATGATGACCTACTTTTATCATTTTTATGGCTATTTTTATACACATCTTGTACTTTTTGGCTAAGAATTTTCAAACTTTCTCAGTTGATGCATCTGGGGTAATAGGTTACTTAGAGTTAGAGGCTTCAAATAGAAATAATAGATTGTATAATTTACCAGAAGAGTGATTCAAGGACCTATGGCCTCTCGTATTTATTTTTACAACTAATAAGCAATGTTGTAATGAAATGATTATTATGAATTTCAAATAAGTATCGGTCAGTTACATATGGGATTTATCCCATATTTGAATATTGATGGGAGTAAATATCCCACATATCATGTTCTATGGGATTTATCCCATATTTGACAATGAATGGGAGAAAAAATCCCATTTGCCAGTGTTCGTGGGATTTATCCCATTTGAACAAATTTGTGGGAGAAAAAATCCTAATGGGAGAAAAAATCCCATCTGACATTTTTTCTCCCATGGGAGAATGGTGGGATAGTTGGTGGGACTGAAAATCCCACCATTCTCCCATGGGATTCTGACATTTAGGACTTCATATCTTTTAAAGTAGTGATGTTTATGAGTTCAACATGAGAATATGTGATACTGCAAAGAAATCCCACCAGGTGCTATAAATTTTTTTTGGACATGACGATTAGAAATGGTAGCAAAAAGTCCGGACTATGTCGTGTCCGGAGTTAAATGTCGCACTGTTCCAGATTAATGAGGCTGACTTTATATGCATTTAATTAAAAAAATTCATGACATTATATAAAAAAGGTATCTCAAAAGTGTCTTATATTCATATAGACATAGTCATATTATGTCTGCAGTGTAAGAAAGAAGTAAAACATGTATTTTCATTCTTATTGTATTAAAATATTTTGTTCTTTTCAGAAAAAGAACTACCAGAAGGAGACGGTAAAGAGGAAGGGACATATCACACCATAAGACGTACTTCAAAATCTGAATATACAGAGTGAATTTTGCTTACTGCAGATCCTTGTGAAAGAACACCTTTGTTGTATTGACATAAAAACAACGGAATTGTCAGGATCCTTGAACATGACGCAACTGGCTGCATATGATGGCAATTAAAAATGTATACATGTTTACATTCATCTTTGTTAGCCAATAAGACAAAAAGCAAAATAGCAAGTTTTTCCTATTACCATACATGTACTGAATGTATTCACTTTATTTTTTTGAACTACATCAGGAGTTTAAAAATTGTACAGTATCACATACAGTTTATGGTGGGATTCCTCTAACTTTTATGAATCTGTTTGCAAAATCTATACTTTAAAGTTACAAATTATTACCTCTAATACAATGTATGTTTTTTTTTTGTAAATTATTACACTATTTTTGTATGTATGTAATGATAACCAAATCACCCAATTTTCTTGCACTTTTTACCATGTATTTAGCATTTTTTACCATGCTTTAGTGTATTAATATCTGACAACTGATGGCCAGGCAGTCTTCATTTAACAGTGTACTGTAATACATAACACCTTTTTATCTGAATATTTTTAAAACAAGGATAACATGCCGTGGATTGATTCTGTGTTCAAAACTTCTGGGTTTACTTATTTATGTTGTACATGTTTTTGGAATAAAAAAGGAATTGTTACAAGAAAAGTGAAATTAATCATTCTATTGTTGTCAAAGGAAGATAATAAAACCAGTTTACTTATGCACAGAATTGGTCAAAATATATTGTCATTGATAATTCATCCAAGAATCATATGTATAATAAATCTACAAAGTCAATTTGAACGATATCAAGGAAAGTTCTTATCTTTTTTAATATAAGTGCAAAAAGGTCAAGCAGGGCAACATGTGTCCAGGTGCACATGTATAAATTGTTTTCTGTGATATAGAATGTAATTTAGAAGAATATTACTTGGAATTTTACTCATTTTCTTTGAAATATTTTGATTAATTCTATCTATCAAAGTCAATTTGAACGATATAAGGAAAACTTCTTACCTTTTTTAATATAAGTGCAAAAAGGTCAACCAGGGCAACATGTGTCTAGGTGTACATGTATAAATTGTTTTTGTGATACAAAATGTAATTTAGAAGAATATTACAAAGAATTTACTCATTTTCTGTGAAATATTTTGATAAATTCTTGATAATCTCTCTTAGTCACCATATTCTTCAAAAGTGCATCCTTCTAAAGGAAGGGGGTAGGGTAGGGTGTAAGATAATAAACTTGTTCCAGGTTGAATTTAAACCCCAATATGTAGTATGATTTTTTCCTAAAATTTAAGACACTTATAGGCTAACTATGATATGCAATAAAAAAAGAAATTTGATGGGTACTTTTTTCACAGTGGAAAATATACCTATAATTTCTTAATTTTGTTTAATTTTATTAATTAAGCGAAAAAAGTAGCATTGAAACAGTAAATACGCTTCATTTTACTATGATGCGCGAAATATTGCGCAATGGAAACTATAGTCGGCCCCCTTAAATCCCATTTGAAGTGATTGATTGTATACTGTGTCTGTTTAACGTCGCTCTCCAGAATATTTCACTGATATGGAGGCATCACCATTGCCGGTGAAGGGCCAAAATTTAGGCCCATGCTCGGCACTTACGGCCTTTGAGTAGGGAGGGATCATTATCGTGCCACACCTGCTGTGACACGGGGCCTCGATTTATACGGTCTCATTCGAAAGACCGCCCAATTTAGTCGCCTTTTACGACAAGCAAGGGTGTACTGAGGACTTATTCTAACCTGGATCCCCATGAGGACATCTGTTGGTCTTTATGGTTGTTTATTTTCAAACGTAGAAAGAGGACTAGTCGTTACAAATACGTTTTTTTTTTTTAAATGAGAAAATATGTGAAAACTGTAGCAGAGAATACGACAAATGATAAAGTATAGGTACTTAAATTAGTTAGGGAACCTTCATATCCTTTTTTTCTACTTATTACATGTAGTACAACAAATTTAAAATCAGTTTCGCAGTTCAAAAAATTAGGGAGGAAATTAAAGCGTAATTGATATATCTACTTCTGCTGAGTATTAAGATGAAGAATAAGATTCTACAAAGAAGGAAACCTGAGAGAGAAAAAAAAGCAGGAAGTCCATATTTTATATTTTCCAAACTTCACGCTATACAAACTTTTTAGAGGTTAAAGGTCATACGAAACAATGTCTTGAGAATATTGGGTTGTATGATGAAATGAGTTCATCTGAGTAACATTAATGAGCTTGAAATAACATTTTGGATTTTTAACGCAAGCTGGAGGAAGCAGAGTCTATCAAAATTACTTGACTGCGAAAATGAACATCAACTAGCGTGGCTTATCTCCCTTTGCTAATGACGTCAGTAAGACCAACTCGCTACAATCTCTACTAATATTTATATAGCCGAGCACGTCTTATGCAGCGTGAATGTTTGCAAGATCTTAGTATGTTACATTTTATCCATGTAATCAATTCCCATGATTGATTGATTGTATACTGTTTAACGTCCCTCTCCAGAATATTTCACTTCAAGGAGGTATTGAGGACCTATTCTAACCGGATCCCCACGGGTTGCATGTATCCTTCTACAATCTACATGAGAGACAGAGAGAAAAAAACGATGTCCAAAGAGAGAACTTCTGTACTCGAATAATAAATATAAACATAGACGCTGTCAAATATCATTTACGGTTGAATAAATTTCTAACACATAATTTTTTTAAGCACGATCAGATTATGAGCACTATCGATTACATATATACTCGGTCGGTAGCAAGCGCATACGTATAAGTAAATTTACAGCTGGATGGTTCGATATACAGTGGAGTGTGAAAGTGAAACTAAACCTGCGAATAAATGATTTCTATTTATTTATGGAAAATGAAATGGTTCTATCCATCGTTTCCTCACCTCTCAATTATTCCTTGTTATTTCTTTGGCTTTCCCTTTCTCATCCCGTATTTTTTTTCACCAAAGTCGGTACATTTACACATAACACGAACTGTGCCTTTTTATCGCAAAAATTATATAAATCAGACATTAAGCACAATTGTATTTATGTAATCCTTCGTTTCTTCGTATACTAACAGATCAAATTTTCTAAATTTGTATCAGTTTATTTCAACAAAGACTATATATATTCTGCATTTAAAAAAGAATGTTTTACTGTAAAAATTTTAATTTTTGTAATTGTTTAGGTCCAGTCTCGCAAATAATGGGCATTGGGGCATGGATTTCTATTAACTGATCATCTAATGCACGCACTGTATGAGTATTTTAAAATGGTAATAGATGTATCAGCATCGTAAGATTATAGTACATATATATTCACTTGTATACTCGTAATGCTGGTAACTTTTTGAGCCATGTTTTAAAATCACGTTTCTTGTGACATCAAAATTACGATGGTGTCGTCATAAACCTCCTATTTCATATATCATTTTCATTAGTTTTCGTGTTTCATATTGCTGGGAAGATGCATATTGCAGAAGCATTATTTTAAATACGCCGACTTTTATAGATCCACATTTATTATGAACTTCAATATCCCCGTGTTTATTTAGGAAAAAGGGGGAGGGGTACATCATGAATCATATACGAAAAGATAAAAAAGCCAAGAATATTTTGTTTCTAAGGTATTAATTTAAAATAAGTAATCTAGATATTTGTTGAAGGTGAAAAATCTTTATTTCAATGGGGTTTACATCAGGATCATCTTACTATGGAAACTCTACATGTAGTTTTCAGTTGCTGTGCCCAATGAACGATTAGTTCAAATAGAGTAAATTGTTCTTTAGAATCAAATAGCTCATCTAAAAACATTATCACATTTATATCCACAAAATAAGACTAAATTTAACTCAATAAGATACAGTAAAATCACACTAGATCTAATGCGTTGTTTACATCAATTGGTCTCTGTGACGTCATACAAACTCTAAATCAAGAACGATAAGCAGGTAACAAATTTATTAAATGGACAAGGTAATTAGGCCTTTGTTTTTCTGTCAAGCAAAAGCAATTGTTTTGTAACCAAACGTAATCTAACAATCTTTCATACCAGTCTTTATGTTTAAAAAGTAATATTCTAGTGTTCTGAACTGTTTCGTATGACCTTTAAGGAGAGTTAACCTTAACAACAATCTATTTGTTTTATATTTGGAGGAGCTGATTGTGATTTCTTAAAATTGATCTGGAGGAGATTCGGGAAGTGAGTTTTCAGGAAGAAAACAAAAATCCAATTAAAAATAAAAGAAATGACAGGTACACGTAAGAAATACTTAATGAGTCCTTTTTGTGCAATTTTACTTTAGAATATATTACCATATTGTTCTCTTTTGGGAATAGTTAGATACTTGTGGATATTTCTAACCAAAAAGCACGTTAAGCATCACCTAAATCAGCATGGATTTGAAGATATTGAATATTTGTTAATGCTCATGGATACCCTAAATCCGGAAAAGTACCGAACCTTCTTTTAGTTTCCTTAATGTAAATCAAGGGGAAGAGATATTTAAATCAACACTTGAACAATCTGATGGTGGATCATTGTCGGGCAGACCTGTATGTGGAATGTTACTTCTTATGCCAATTCTGTTTTTCAAAAAATTGAATGAAGATGTGAAGTTGCCTGTAGCCATAATTATCAAACTAAGAAATTTGAAATTAAAAAGGAGTGTTTAGGTGGCTTGCAATACCTGTTTCACTGTCTTGAAAGAATATAAAAAATGTTTGACACTTTTATGATCGACACTATACTCTCTTTACCCTCCCGTGATCTTAAAAACAAAAACATACAAATATCTCTAAACGGCTTTGACTGATACAAATCTGCTTAAGTTTTAAAGTGAGCACCTTTCAGGAATGTTTACCTGGGTATTAGTCACGTGACTATCAGTATTTTTTATCATTCCACACGTTAGTTCAACATGGGTCATACATGTAAATAGCTCTCACTTGCTTTAGGAAAAACATTGTACTTTTTATACATTTTTAATATTTTTAGTACCAGCCTAATCGTGTACAAATTTCCTACTTTCACACAATTTTTATAAATGTATTATGCGTCTTTTGTCATACGCACGAGTTTGCACAACGTTGGTCTCATAGTAAACAAAAGCTTTGAAATGAATTACCATTCTCGATTTACTATGGAAAATCAAAAATGTCGGCTGACCCCTGCCACATTCTATAATTATGGTTTTGTTCTTTGTATCTTCGTGAATTTCAGCATTAAAATTTGTTGAATCGTATGGTTAAGATATCAATTAATGATTTGAGATGAAAACATTTACTTAATTTGATTGTTTATTTTTCATATTTTACCGGGGCCCATAAGTACACTCGTTCTTTAAGGAAAAAAAAGTTTAGTTGTATTTTTCTACCCACGTATATGTATAGTTTGTAGAATAAAATCCAATTTAATTGATAGACATGACAAAGGCAAAGATTACGAATAATGGTCCATCTAAAACACTCCGCAAAGGGGGCCCCTGGTAATTCCCCAAGTGAGATCAAGTAAGTGGCAGCATCCCCCACCCCACCCCAAAAGTTGAACGGTCACATCCGCCGTGTGTCTCATGTATTGATTGGGTAGACGAAATAATCTTATGTCAAATTCATAATCAATTCAAAACCAAAAAAATTGTAATGAAACAAGTCAGTCAAAAATGACTCAATAATATTTTAAATCCTAGCCTAAGTATGATTTCTATTTCTAGTTAACATAGTGACCATATTATCTTCTATATGTAGCAGATTGTTATTAAATAAATGGTTTATTTAAAGATAAATCATGGGGAGGGGGTGTTAAAAAATTCATCAAATCGTATAAACCTCCTCATATGGTTCGATATTTTATTGTGTTGGGGATCGTAATACATTCTATTGCTTACAAAATCACAAACAGTTTTTTTTTATTCTTTGTAGTATGAACATTTTCAGCAAAGTTTGATTATTTTGTTAAATGTGGCAAAAGTGCTGAGAAGACTTTTGCCGAGTAAATTTAGAAAAATTTGCCATTTTTGACTAATTACTGCCTCATACACGTATGGCATGAAAGTACAAGTTGTTCTTTCAATCAATAAAATTATAACATTGAAAATGATGAGGCGGTTTTCAGATTACAATTTCAAAGCAGAACTATTTGGGTGGGGGGGGGGGGGGGGGGGGGGCACTGATCCTGGTCGTGGATAAGCAAAATTGTATTTATTCGTGGGCATGTACTTTCACGGGTAACTCCTACAAACAATTTTGTTTGATAAATATGTTGACAAAATGATTGTACATGGGGATGTAAATCCGCGTGTTAAGTATACCCACGGACATTAAACCCCCACGAATATTGATTATTCCACAGTATCTTGAGATCATGGAAAAAATATAACATATCATTGATGACAAAGAATGGCGTACAAATGTTAAAGTTCACCATATTTGTTTTATATTCAATAATGTATGCTCATAATAGAATAATGACGATTTTAGAAATATGACAATTATGAATATTAATAATGGTCACGTGATTAAAATAGACAGTTGCAGATTGTTGAAATCCCAGTAACATCAGGTTATTCATCAGTAGCCTGTCTCGGTACAAAATGCTTTTACTCGGAACTTAAAAATTTGAGCATCTGATATATATAGTCAGTAAAACATCAAACTAAATGTATTAAACGAATATGGCAAAAGTCTAAGTGCCTTGTGCTTCAAATTCACCAAGACATTTCGGATCACAAAAGATAAAAGTGAACGATTGTTAAAATGTCGACAATGCATCTAAATGTCGATTTGAAGCAGGGTTGTCCGATTGTCTGGGATAAGTAAATTCTCTGTTCGGGCAAGTGAAATTATGGATGATCTTTTCCAATTCATCAAGTGGATATTTCTAATAGAAACATTTTTTTTTCATTTTTATACATAAGTTTATATACAACACAAATAATATGGGACTTTAGTTTTGCATTCGGAATCCTTCGGTAGCTAGCTTTAATTGAAAATCGGGTTTGTTTTTATGTTTTCTTTCGTAGTTTTCAAAAAGATCATCTCCGTCTGACAACTCAAGTACTCTTATAATGAAGTAGATATTATAGACTAGTTTCTTTATTCACTCACAGATTTATGAAAATAAAGAAAACCACTTATCCTCGGTGCATGATGTATCTTGATTGAAAACATGGCGATTGTTTTCCTTTAGCTTGACCTCAATTGTTAGGGAAAATAAAATTTCTAAAAATTGCAAGAAAATAATATTTCTTGATTGCACAGCTGTGTGTGTTTTTAGGATACTTAAAGACAGGAAATTTAACAAATGTTGCACCATTATCACATCAATATATTTTCCGGCAGGAAACTTTAAAATAGAAATTAATTTGCCACTCTATAATATTAACAAACCAATAAATTAAGATAACAGTGAATGCCTGTTTTCTCTTTTTGTAAAATGTTGGGCAAGCAAGATTTGCATTTGGGCAAGTCAGAATTGTTGTTCACTTGCCCTAAGGATAAGTGATTATAAAAGGTAATGCCTACCCTGAAACGAATTCTAAAAAAGACCAATATGACTCAAGTGAACATAGAAAAAGGTTGGCTGATAGATAATCAGAATAGCAAATATTTTCAAGAATTTAAATACATGTATCACGTGATATACGTGATACCTGTATCATTTCACGACTTATATATATTTTAAAAGCATTTCACAGAAACATATATTAAAACATTTTTATTATCTTAAAGTTATTGAAACTTCAAATTTTTAGACGCGTTTGATTGACACATCCTTGTACTGTCACAAATTTTACTATTATTGTTAATACTTAGTAAAAGTGACAATCTTGTTGTGTATTAATGAAAACTATTAAGACTTTAATACAGAAAAAATAATCATATTCAGAGTAGAAATGTTGGAAAGCAAAACCGCTTCACAAGTATCGTCATTCCGCGCTAAGTATTGTGTACAGAGTTTAGCAAATTGATCACACCCGTGAAAGGTACACAGTTTTTGTATACAGGGCACGGGCTCTATTATTGTTGATGTTTACGATTCACCGGGTGCCTTCAGTTGTCAAGTCTGCCTCCCAAACTGCACGGACGGACAATATACTGTGTGTTTATTTTGCTTTCTAACACTACTGCTCTGAATTTTCTGGATTAAAGTTTAAATATTTTTCGTTTATACACATCAAAATTGCCTATTTTCCTAAGTATAAAGAATAAAATTAAAATTTGTGAAATTGCAAGTATGTGTCAATCAAACGCGTCTAAAATTTGAAGTTTTAATAACTTTTAGATAAAATACGATTTTTAAATTATTTTTGTATGAAATGCTATTAAAATATATAGGTCGAAATAGTATACAGAAAATATAAACTTCAAATCTGTGTCCATACACCTTATATTATTCTCAGGTTCTCATTAGCTTAGAATCATCCAACTTTGTCATTTAGTGCATGTTGGTTTAATTTTGGGGGGGGGCTAACCTTGACCTCTTTTTAACACTTAATTGGTAAATTTTAGTATCTCGAGTACGTTTCATCTTAGGTTTTCGGAGAATGTCGACCAAAAAGGTAGGACATGGTGACCAAAATATCTCAGGTACTTATTGGCTTAGAATCATTAAACTTTGTCAGTCGATGCATCTTTAGTCTTCGGAAATTGATGTCCAAAAAGTAGATCAGGGTGAACTACCTGCGACATTTTAGAGAAAACTCCAATCTTAAAGTAGGTCAACCTGACCTATTTATGGTTTTATAGCTTTATTAAAATATTTTCAGTCCTAACTGGCTAAGAATAATCAAACTTTGTCAGTTGATGCAACTTTAATCTATGGATACCTAGAGTTAGAGGCTTCAATTAGAAGATTGATAGATTGTACAATTTATCAGATGAGCGATTCAATGCCCTTGGTCCTCTTGTTTTAAAATTTATTCAGTAACGTGCGTCTTTAAAATCGCTTCTCTAAATTTTATTTTCTTTAATACGTCCAAAAAATTACCAAGCCAATTAAGTTTTATGAGGAAAAGCAAAATGTTAAAAACCACTCTGTGTGATTTTACTGATTTTTCACTATTTTGTGTTTCCTTATTAAATTAGCCTGGCTTGGTATATTTTTGTAAAGATTATATTACACTTATAACACTAAAGTAACATAGTATTACAATGATGTTTGCTTCAATCTGTAAAATAAAATTTAACTGAATATGATTTGTCCATATTTGTTGTTTTATTGAAGTATTCGATATTTTTCCAAATCTATTTTCATTTTCAAAAACTAAGGAGTAAAATTCTAAGAATAATCATTTCTTTTTAAGCCTATGAGATCTTTCCTCCAGTAGAACTGTTTTTGTATCATCTGTCCTTAAAAGAAACGAGATCGACATGTAAAAGAAACAATTGCCAAATAATACTTGCAATAAAAAGTAATTATCATTGGTTTGGTCTCCCAAGATTCTTCAAAACCTACAACACCATATGCATCTTCCTGCCGAGAGGAACTATTAGCGTTGTATAATCCTTCAAATCCTGACGTACATAAAATATTTTAGTTTTTAACCGGAGTGTTAAATAGATTAAGTGTAAATGATGTACATACGTTTTCGGCAATCCTAAGTGGATTTGCAATTTTTAATGAAAACTATAAAATTTATCAGTTGTAATTAGTAAACATCATATCAAAGATGATTAAAGAAATTTAATCTGTTTCAATTATAGTGTATGTTCTTTTCAACCAATCAAAAACTACCAGATCTTCGATGAGCCTCGTATTGGCTTTACAAACGCTATCTCGAATCTTGACCAGACGCTCTGATAGTCCGAGTTTACAGAGAACGCCGAGCTGTATGGATGCACGTGACTACATGTACCAATAATAAGAGAAGGCGGAAGACAGAAAGTATAAAAAAGCATGCTTTCTTTGCAAATCTTTCAAAAACCGTTCTGAAGTTGGTGCCAAACAGGTAAAGTCATCCTTGTATTTTACTATATAATAACCAATGCATTTAAAGATAAATTAAATGTGTATTATCTAAAAAATTATTACATAATAATTATGCCCCCGTAAACGAAGTTTTTGTCGTGTCCATCTGTCTGTCTGTCTGTCTCTCTGTCTGTCTCTATGTTTGTCCGCAAAAACTTTAACCTTGCCCATAACTTTTGATTCAGTGGAGCTATGGCATTCATATTTTACATGTGTATTCCTTATGACAAGACCTTTCTTTGCGTACCACCAAATTTGACCTTTTGACCTTGACCTTGAAGTTTGACCCACTTTTACACAAAAATATTGAACTTTTACTTTGACCATATCTTTTGAACAGTAGACACCAGGGCATTTATACTTTATATGTGTATTTTTTGTGATAAGACCTTTCATTTGATACCAACAACCTTAACCTTTTGACCTTGACCCTAGAGATTTCTGTACTTATAAAAAACTTTAACCTTGACTATAACTTTTGAACAGAAAGTGTTAGGGCTTTTATACTTCACATATGTAATCCTTGTGAAAAACTGCTTTATTCGAGACCAAGAACCTTGACCCTTTGACCTTGACCTTGGAGTTTGACTTACTTTAAAAATAGAACCTTGACCATAATTTTTAAAGGGTTAGTACTAGGGCTTTTATACTTCAAATATTTAATTCTTGTGACAAGACCTTTCATTTGATACCAAATACCTTGACCTTTTGACCCTGAGCTTGGAGTTAGACCCACTTTTACACAAAACTTGCAAACTTTTACTTTGGCCCTAATTTTTAAACGATAGATACTAGGAATTATATTTTTCGAATATCACTTCTTTTCGGCAAGACCTTTCATTTGAAACCAAGAATTTTGAGCTTGACCTTGGAGATTTCCGTACTTATGGAAAAACTTTAACCTTGGTCATATCTTTTGAACAGTAAGGGCTAGGGCTTTCATACTTCAAATATGTAATCCTTGTGAGAAGACCTTTTATTGGATATCAACAACTTTGACCTTGACCTTGGAGTTTGACCTTCTTTTTACAAACTTTAACCTTGGCTATAACTTTTGAACAGTAAGGACCAGCCCTTTCTTGCTTACCATATGTAATCTTTGAAACAAGGCCTTTCTTTAGAAACCAACAACCCTGACCCTTTGACCTTGACCCAGAGTTTGTCCTTCCTTTAAAAATGTTAACCTTGGTCATAACCCTTGAACAAGTGGTGCTAGGGTTTTTTATTTCACATATGTATTTCTTCTGAAAAGGCCTTACTTATGGTACCAACTTATTTGATCAGCATTAAAGAATGCTTAACCTTCACTATGTTGCCATACGGGGGCATCAGTGTTTCACAAACACATCTTGTTGACTACTCATTTGTATTTGTTTCTAATTTTGTTCATTTGATATCAAAAATTCCTATCAATTTTTTTCTGTTTTTCCTCACAGATCATTTTTTGGCCCTCATTTCTATCAATTAAAACTTCGTGTTATTTGGAAATTGAGTTAATAAACTATAACGTTTACTCATGTTTATTTCTCAGTTTTTAAGGTTTATTTCTTAATTACCGTCATTCATGACTGAACGTTTACAGCAGAATCCCACAATGTCGGTGACCAGCATTGCTTTTCTCTTTGTCGCCTTGTTGACTGTCAGTGTTGTCATTAAAGGTAAAATAAAAAACATCGTAAATTGTAATCTGTTGTTTGTCATTGTGAAAAAAACCATCATTTAACCATAATGTGAAATGTAAAATAAATAGAGCAGCAACCAAAATTACAACAAATGATTATTTTTAGTTTTTCATCATCTTGCTATTAGTAACCGTTCTCGGGTAGAAATGACACCTAAACTTTAATTTGATATCAGATTTCAAACAAAATGTCAGAAGATTTCTTAAGTAATTTTGATAATCAAATAAAAAAAACGCAGTTTAAAAGAAAATAATATGATTATTCAAAGAATGTACAAGTTCATTTTCAGAAATACCAATTTTGTCTTTATAATTTTTATTCGGTTTGAAGTGTTCAAAAAGGTAATATTTAAATTTGCAAATGTTTGCCCTTATATAACACTCTCTGAACAAGGCGCTTTTGTTTCTGTGTAAAACACGTTCGTCATATAAACATAAATTTATTGTTTAGTCATAAGCAATTTACGAAATTTCATAGTGACGTCATAAGTGATCGACATGTTCAACACATTAAATTTTTTTCCATTCAGTTTTGAAAAAATAAATCATTTATGGATTTAAAACTTAAGTACCTTTTTATCTGTTATAAATCAGTCACAAATGTAAATATAAGAAATAAGGTGTCATTTTTTGAGTTTCATTGGGATGTTTAACGGGATGACACATGATCAAATCTTTCATAAAGCCCTTCGTGCTTCATAAGATTTGATCACGTGACCAACCCGTTTTACATCCCAATTAAACTCACACAATGATACCTTATTTCTAAATTGGTTGAAATTCTTGATCAAAAGGGTATTTATTCCCTTAGCATATAATTAAAGGGCATAAAATAAACAAAAATGAATGTGCTTTATTACGCAGTGATAGATGCACAGGGTTGTCAAAGTGATTCGAAGTGTGAACCCACTGAAACACCAGACAGACAAGATAAGGACAAATTATGCAAGTAAGTCAGTGTTATTTTTGAAGTCATCTACTTCATAGTGCAGAGAATATAATCACAGTTAGCCAGTCTCGTTGTTGATTTTGTTGTTGTAATGCTTGATATTGCGAGTACTTAATTTAGCGGAGGATTGAGGTAGGAAATGTTTGTTGGATTGGGACAGTGAACTTTTGAATGCATTGTAGGATTTATCATAGTGGAATTATCAGGACAGATTTACAGAAACCTGTTAAAATATTTTGCAAAACATTCGTAGTACTAGCGTACAAATCATAGAGAAAAAGTAGTCCTCATATGTCACATTTTTATGCCCCTCTTCGACGAAACGATGGCATATTGTTTTGCTGCTGTCTGTCGGTCGGTCCACTTAGTTTCCGTTCATTTTCTTCCCAACCGTTGCGCATTCTTAAATTGAATTTGGTATTCAGATATATCAGATAAATTTGTAAGTTAAGATTTGTTTGGGTACGATCGCACAATTTCTGACAGAATTATGTCCCTTGGACTTATAAAAATTCCTATTATTTGCAGTTTCCGTTCATTTTCTTCGCAGAGGTTGCACATACTGAAATGAAATTTAGTATACAGATTTATCAGATAAATATCTAGGTCAGTTTCTGTTTTGGGTATACGATCGCACCATTTTTGACAGAGTTATGCCCCTTGGACTTAGAAAAATTCCAAATATTTGCAGTTTCCGTTCATTTTCTTCGCAGAGTTTGCACATACTGAAATGAAATTTAGCATACAGTTTTACCAGATGACAATGAATGTCTAAGTCAAGTACTGTTTTGGGTACAATTGCGCCATTTTTGACAGAGTTGTCCTTTTGGACTTAGAAAAATTACTATTTGGGGAGAGGGGGCATAAATGTTTTACAAACATCTCTTGTTTAAGATACGTTTCGCAAAGCGGATTCTTTCTATTATTTTTTTTGTATTGACAATCGTTACCTTTTAAAACTTATAACTACATTAATTTGACAGTCTTCTTTTTAGAACTCAACCCTTGGTAGTATATGGTGATTTGGGCATTATAAGTAGTCCTCTTTGGAAAACAAAGAGTTTACGTAATTTACAGTCAATTCTCACTCTGGCTATGAAATTCTTGTTTTCCGTGATCAATAAAATGTGATGAAGTTGAAATTTTCTTTGGTTAAAATGCTGTTTAATACAAAGGAGATATTTTTCGTATCATGTAAATTTCATAAGACCTAACCATTTTTGTTAAAATATGACAAAACGAACAGTAGAAATTGGCAGTGATTATTTCTCAATAACAAGATTTGTTATTGCAATTATTGATAAAAACGATTCCATGTGTTTTTCTGCGTGCAAACTGTAGAAATTTTATGTATTCTTGTTCCCTTTGTTTTGCGTACATTCGGCGCACATCAATGAAACAAGTTTCAAAAGAAAACATTTTATACACGGTATAACGGAGGATTACGTATCGTAAAAAAAATCTTACTTTGCCTTGTAATTCAAAATACATGTATTGTTTTATAATAACTAATGTCAGTAAAATGTTTTTTTTTTATTTTTAGCCGGCTCCGGTGCACCTGTCCTTAGTTTTCTAACCTTGGTACTGGGAGTGGTCATTTCCCGATTTTTTCAATCTGATGATGACAATAAAAAAAAGGGCCAACAAAAATCACATGCCCTTAAAAACTGTTTAATAAAACAGAATAATTGCCTTGTTCTTTTCCAAACTTGAAGAAGTGAGAAAATCTTAATTTTTTTTACTTTCCATGTCTATAATTTCAGATAAGGAGGAAAGAAAGGTTTTTTTCCAAATCTGTTTTTTTTAATTTTCCACTAATAAAAAAATTTCATTAAAGATCTTTCAAACATTCTGAGTTTTTTGTTCAGATACTCATTTGAAAGTTTATATATTTACACAGTGAACATTTATAAGGGTAATCGCTTGGACCATATCATCCAGGAGTTTTCGTCACATCGTCTTAACAAAATGTACACTAGTGTTTAAACAGGATTGATTCATGTCTTTTTATAAAATCTCAGATTTCAGTGAACGCAAATATCAGAAACATTGACCTATGTGCAATGTGTTTGGATTAAGAAGACTTTTAAAGCTTGTTGTTTTATTGTAGTCACTGCATAGGCAAAACCAATGGTACATGAAAAGTTCAATTGCATAGATGTTAAAAGCTCTCATAGTTCGTCTAAAAGTGATACTTAGTGCGCACATCTTTTGTACAAGAAGCTGCATCATAGGGATCACATATTTGGTAACAGCTATTTGTTAGTTAGAGTGTCACTTCATTAATATTTATATTGTCCGCCCCTCACTGAAGCTCCGTCTCCCATCTTATTATAGGAAACGGCAATGTCCACTGTTTACATTAACAATGATTATCTTGCACACACATTTTTCCGTTAATTAGATGGCTGCAGCTTTGCTGATTTGAAGTGTCAATGTTCGAGAACAACAGATCGTGAAAAGTAACTGTCCATCAAATGAACACGCTCTCTTACTGTATCAAATCTCTCAACGATTGTAAACAATTTCTTTATGAAGATATCATTGTCCGTCGCTCTACACACTGATAGTATCAATTATAATTCATTACACAATATGAAAACATAGATAAATGTACATGTACTATACAGATGAATATATCAATTAAATTAACGTAGGTCCGTACTTTCAGAGTTTTCTGTCAAAGTGATAATTTTTTAATTTGAAAACCTTGAATAAGTCTTAAACTAACTAAAACACCCATAAAAGACATTTCTTTGCAGGTTAATTTTCATACAACATGTCTCAGGGCACATACCTGTAAAAACTCAACAGCCAAAATTGAACATAAAGAAGTGTGATATCATATCTCTTTTAGTTATGCACCAAATCAAATTAAATCTATGTCAAAACTTATGAAGATCAAAAATATTCATTTGCCAAGATAATATTTGAAATCTTTACTGCAAAACATTAACAAATTGATGTTGAATCTGCGCATGTCTTTCAGAAAAAAAATCTCGAAATCTCCTTATTTTTTTTTTATAATTATTAAAATCCAAACTGTTTAGGTGCCATTTTTTCTTTAAAACTATTAAGAGTTATATCTAATGTTTACAAAAACGCATACTTTATTATGGTTGACCAGAGAATTTTAACAAAACAGTCTTTTAAAGACATATACCCCCATATTTTAAATATCAATTTTTTTCAATTATTCATTGAAAACTTTTTAAAAAGTAAAAATTAAATGGATGATGTAGGCTCTAAATCAATAAAAAAAATAGATCTCAGGTTAGTTTGCTTAAAAGAAAATGAAAAAGATTTAGGTCCATAAAAAGCTATTAAGAATTTTGTGTCTGTGTATGTACATGTACTAAACGACATATAAATCTTATGGACAGAGTGCAAAGTGTTAATTTCCATAAATAATGTATATTAAATGCTTTGTATGCACAATAACACTATAATAAACATATGTATACTTTCTAAATCATTTTCAATCACCCAGAAATATTTTATATCAATAGACAAGTGAAAATCAATTCTTTTATTGATGTGTGAAATTAGAACCGCATCACTAAAAAGTGTGGGCCTTCCTTAAATAAAATAAATTAAATAATTTATACGCTCATTGTGTTGCTTTTTACTGACTACCTGTTTAAATGTATGGCATTCTTCAATTTACTCAAGAATGTGAATAACGAAAGGAGAAAACAATTAAAAATAAATAGATAAAATTATATATAAAAACAACAAGGAAGTCCAACTAATTTAAAATATATCTATATTTATATTTTTTAAAGAATTCCATAATATCATAATCAGCTGTGTTTTGTTTTTAAACCAATGTAAAGTATTAGCATTATTTCAATCCACATTTCAGAGAATGCACACAACATTCAGAATCCACCTAAACCTCAAAAACAAACTTTATTTGCAGAGAGAGGTAGTGCAGCAATTAATATCAATGAGACAGTAAAAGATAATGCTAAGAATTATCTCTCGGAGAAAGGTTAATTAATTTCAGGGGACTCATACTTTTCAATGGGAACAATTTCAGCAGTTATCTCTCTTTGTCAATTCGTTCTTATATAAAGTTAAGGCTAGCTCCAAAACCACGAAACTTAGCCTCAAAATGCCTTGCTGGCTATTTAATCAACATATCAAATTTAAACCTCATTTGTCAGCAATAAACAAAAAATATGAAAAAAAGAAAACTTTCCAACAGAAGAATGACAGAGTGGGGATTATGGGGTCGATCTAATTTGAATCTATCTTTGTCATGGATATTTAAAAAAAATTGCTTTGAATTAATATTAAGAAACATCTTTGCCAGAAAGACAATAAGATAGGATGTTGTGAGTGTTATTAATTATTTCATTTCTAACTTTCAACCCAACAATTAAAGAAAATCCTTTTAACCTTTCATTTTATTTTCTGAAAATGTCAAAAAAAATCCTCACTGAAAGAAGTTTGAAAAGAAATAATAATAATTTTTTTGTACACAGTATAACAAAGGATTGCGTATCGTGAAAAAAATCTTGCTTTGGTTTTTAATTTATTATACAAGTATTGATTAAAATTAACTCATGTCAGTTAAATGTTTCCTACTTTATTTCTAGCTGGCTCTGGTGCACATGTCCTTAGTTTTGTACCCATAGTACTGGGGTCTGCCGTTCTCAAAAAAAAATCTCAAATCAAGTCTTGAGAATTATTCAGCTGAGAATTTGAGATTAAAACAGAGTTTAAGGAATTTTTCTCAACTTTTTTATGAAGGCCGCTGAGTCTGAGAATTTTAGATTTGAGAAAATTCTCAGAATTGAGAGCATTCTCAGACTTAAGTATGATTTTAACGGCGGGCCTGGGAGTCGTAATTGACCGATTTTGTTAATCTGCTTATGACAATAAAGGCAACACAGCAAAGAAAAAAAATCGGGTCTCCTTAAAACTGTTTTAAAAAAAAAACAATAATTGGCATGTTCTTTTCCAAATTTAATGACTTTTTTAAACTTCTGTCCGAACGTATTGAATCCTGCGTGCTGAAGTGAACGTTACTTTCTTGTACTTCTCACTTCGAAGAAAAATGCAAGAAAGGGGTTTAACATTTGCTCTTCTTATTTCATTTTACTCTAATCATAGAAATATCATTACAGATCTTTCAAACATTCTTTTCAAGTTTTTGTTAAGGGTCACAGAATACAGTTAATATATGTGTATATCAACACAGTTAAAATTTATAAGGCTTATCAATTCAGTGGCTGATCCAGAGGGTAGGAGGAGGGGTTACGGGGGTTGTAACCTCCCCCCCCTCCTTTTGATTTGCAAGAAACAGAGAAAGAAGTCCCAATTTTTTGTTGAATTTTTACTTTATATACTTTACTTTATATATAAAGAAATTTGGTTGCCAAATCAAAATGAAACCCCATCCCCTCTACAAAATAGGATTTGGGGTTCGAAGATTTATTTTCCTTTAATTTTCAAAAACATTTAGGTAATTCACACAAGTATTTCCCCCCACCTTAATGAACCTCCCAACTTTGAAAAACACCGTGCACTCCACCCTGTATACTACTGAGTTATTTTAACTTAATGTTCATACATGTATGTAAAGCGTTCGTCATATTAACTGTTTCTTTTCAGTCCCTTCCCCTTCAAAAATTCCTAGATCCGCGCTTGAAACTGGACCATATTATCTAGGAGTTCAAAGGGGGTCTTATGTCAACGTGATCCTGCATGATGGCCGCTTTACATGCTAATTTAAGTTGTATATATAGCACAGTAATATTGTTCGAAAAAGATTTTAAGAGACACTTGCATTAAACGACTTTCTAACGTCATATATGACAGTGCTTGAAGAAGGAAGTGTTCCTAATTCCAGAAATAAGTACAATCTGCTTGCAAAGAACGATATATAGATGTGATTGACGGGGAAATGATATATTTTTGAGATTTTCCAAGCTTTTACAATTTTTTTTAATCAGGAAGGGGGGGGGGTCGATCAATTTTAAAGGCGCCTGTTGTTAACATGATAATCTTATATTTTAAAAGTGATGTTAGATTGAGTAGTGATAAAAAATCAAACATGTCCTAGGTTGTTACATGTAATTGAATGATTAAGTTGATATCATTGTCGTTGCCTCTAAAGTATAGGGGCATACCATCTAAAGCAATGCATTTGTCCTTTGCAACGTCTCAGCGCTAGTGGATTTCCAACGGACATCCTGCACTCTTGCAAACAATTTGTGCACTTTTATGCAGATATCTTCATCCAGTAATTGTAGCAGCAGTTAGTACAGCAGTTCTTGAATCGATTACGCATGTGCTGAAAACGGGGGGGGGGGGGTCTGACGGTTTTGTCTGGGTGCGTTAACCTGCGGATCCTAGTTTGTGGTCTATTAGGCGTGTCCTAACTTATCGGAGACGTACGTTTATCTGTTGCAAAGCCCGATTGATGTAGCATCAACATTGCAACCAAATCTTAAAATATAGTTTTAATAGAAGTGCTTATCGTTTCTCTGAATCCAAAATATCAATGAAAATAGACCCCTAAATTACAAGAAATCATGTAAACACTATTTTCATAAAAATGAATAATCAAGGGAAATAGTACAGACCAGTAGAGCTACAGTCTCATAAGACCTGATTTATTTACTTAGGTCAGAAGAGGCAGGGCCAAAATTCAAACACAGAGGGAACGAGCTACCGTGAGCGGTAAAAAATACATAAATAGAAGTTAGTTTGCAGTAGGCCCAAATTAAAAGGTTATTATCCGTACCGTTGGCCGACATATTAAAGGTCAACATGCATTTAATTTTTCATGCACTTGTTGGTTAGAAATTGTTTTTTCTGAGAAATTTACATTTGTTAGAGTCTTCTTTTCATAAATTTTATTTCATAGAGATTCCCCAAAAAAGTATTTCTGCTACAAACCCTTAAATTTGATAAGACAAAGAGAAAAAATTACCAGGTTAACCACCAAAATGGTGCCCTAGCTAGAGAAAAAAAAAACAGAGAAAATACGTCATGTATGAAAATTTTCTATTTAATAGATAGAACATTCCTAGCTAATTACCCAGAGGCTTTTACATCCCAACCAACTCTAACCAAAAATTCTGAATATGCCGCTGATTTGATATCATTACTTTTAGCAACTTGTTTCTATATTTAGACATATACATTTTTTTCAATTTAATAATATTTAAATCAGTCAAACCAAACAGGAATTTTACTGACATTTTGAAACGAATCACAATAAAATTACGATATATGTCTAATATGGACAATAACTGAATTATATATATAATTATATATACTTAATTTTCTACCCTTAAACCACCTCACTTTTTTCACATTTTTTATCAGGGTCGATTTTTTTTAATACATATTCCAAAAACCTGTAAAATAGTACCCTTGTATTCACAAAGGGCAGTAAAATATTAAATCCTATGAAAACAGTTAATATACAAAATGTATACTAGTACTTAAATAACCAGAAATCTTTGCGGGCCCTCAATATTTCCTGTATATTTCATTAAATACAGTCGATGTAATCTGTATCTATCTTTATCATTAATGATTTAAAATATTGTTTTAAATTAATAGTAAGTAGCGTCTTTTTGAATTTCAATAAAAATTATTTTAAGTTTTGTTATTATTGTCACATGTTCATTTGATGAAAATCTCCATCCTTGTATTTTCTTTGTTAACTTTCAAAAGTAGAAAGAGTACAAGCCCTTATAAATAAGTTTTAAAAATGAGAAAATATAGGATTCCGAAAATTGTAGCAGAGATTACGACAGACGATAAAGAAAAGGTACTTAAATTACTTAGGGAAGCTTCATATCTTTATTGTTCTCCTTAGTAGCACAAAATTTTTAAAATTAGTTTTGCAGTTCAAAAAATAGGGGAGGAAAATTAGGGGTCATTGATGTATCTTCTTCTTCTAAGTAAGTAAATCAAATGATAAAAGATGGAGAATTAAGATAGAAGGCCATGATACAATCAAGGAAACTTGAGAGAAAAAAAGCAGGAAGTTAATATTTTATATTTTCATTACTTGACCCAATACAAACTTTTCAGAGGCTAGGGAGACTTTATCTTTACAACTATCTACTTGTGTGTTTTTTTTTTACAGTTTACATGTAGATGGCTTTGATATCCTGATCAGAAGGAGATTTGGGAAGTGAGTTTTAAGGAAGAAAACAAAAACTTCAATGGTCCAATTTCTCCAATCTAATTTAGTTTTAGTATTTTATTCACGTACATTTCTAGTATATAGAATAAAACCAGATTATATGATAGACACATTTATGACAAAAGTGAAAATTAGGAAAAGTGGTCTATTTCAAAAATTTAAAGACAACCTGTGAATAATGACCCCCTGTAAATCCACCTTAAATCCACACCCGCCTTGTGCCCCATGTATTGACGGGGTAGATGGGATAATTTGTAGTCAAATTCAATATAAACACAAAACAAAACAATTGTAATGAAACACGTCAGCTAAAAAATGAACAAATATTCACTTATTCTTGCTTTAATATAATACTTATGCTCATCATATTTAATGTTATATAATATAATTGAGGGGGTATTCAAATTATCATCAAATCGATATGTCTTTCTCACATTGTTTTTTTATTAAGTTGGGGAAATGAAATTACTGTATCCAGTCTTTTGCTTATTTATAAAATGATAAATGTATTTTTCTTTGGAGTATATGAAAATCTTATGCAAAGCTCCAGAACACTTTTGTCGAGTAATATTTGAGATATTTCCCATTGTTGACTTATTACTGCCTTCTTTGACATGAAATTGTATACGTTGTTCTTTCAATAAAAGAACAATTATAATATTGAACACGAGACAGTTATCTCATAGCAATTTTGACAAAGTGAGTGGACCCACAAGTTGAGAAAGCACCGTACTGTGGAATCATTTTAATTCCTGGGGGTCAATGTTCGTGGATGAGCTAATTGACTTGATTCGTGGGCACGTGCTTTTGTGGGTATTTCGTACATAACTATTCAATTGATAAAATATGTTGAAAAAACAAGAAATCTGTGAGCCAATGCTCACTAGTAATACCCCCGCTCTGATGTAAATAAGCACTATCATGTTAAAATACACAAGTTCAATTACAGGCAAATACACAGAAAAATATGAAGATGACATCAGATTCATATCAAAATAAATACCACCATATGGCATACCTCAACAAAGAGTGTAATAAAATTTCACGCATCCGCTATAAATAGCTAATGAGAAAACTGCAACAAAGATTTGTAATGTATGAAACAGACAGATGCACAGGCAAATAGGATATTGATATCCGAGATGAGCGAAAATATATCCCACCATATGGCATGCCTCAGAGAAGATTGTGTAAAAATTTCAAGCATCTATAATGAGTAGTTGCTGAGAAAACTGCGACAAAAATTTGTTATGTATGAAATGGACAGACGCACAGACAAACAGGAAGTTGACATCGGATTTGAACGAAAATGTATCCCACCATATGGCATTCCTCAGAGAAGATTGTGTTAAAATTTCAAGCATCTATGATGAGTAGTTGCTGAGAAAACTGCGACAAAAATTTGCTATGTATAAAATGGACAGACACACAGACAAACAGGAAGTTGACATGGGATTTGAACGAAAATGTATCCCAACGTATGGAATGCCGCAGAGAAGATTGTGTTAAAATTTCAAGCATCTATGATGATTAGTTGCTGAGAAAACTGCGACGAAAATTTGTTATGTATGAAATGGACAGATGCATAGACAAACAGGAAGTTGACATCGGATTTGAACGAAAATGTATCCCACCATATGGCATGCGTCAGAGAAGATTGTGTTGAAATTTCAAGCATCTACGATGAGTAGTTGCTGAGAAAACTGCGACGAAAATTTGTTTCGGACGGACACACAGACAGACAGACGGACAGACAGACGGACAGACACACAAGGGTAAAACAGTATACCCCCCTCTCCTTTGGAGCGGGAGTATAATAACTTTACGTTGGAATGTAACTCCGTGGTTAAAGTATACCAACAAAATCCTTGAACATTGCCCCACCAGGTTATATCGATGATTCACGGTATTTTGAGCCGGGTAAAGTAATTCACATCATTTCTAACAATGAATGATTGATATACGAGGGTTGTTCGAAAATTATTGAGACAATGTGTATATTTTGCTTTCTAATGAACGTCTTTCAGTGAAAATTGGCATATACGTTTGACATGCACTAAAAATTAATAAGAGCAAGAAATATTTCACAAATATTAAATATTTTCTCTACAATGGTATATAAATGTGTCAATAGTAGGGGTACCTGGAGCAGACGCGGAATCAGATATTGAAAATATGTAACTCCGAAATTCTAACTCATGGTGGATCCATAATGAGAGCGAAAATAATTCAGTTTAAGTGTATAATTTTTCAGCTTTAGTTCAAGTTCATGTTGTGCAATTTTGATAGAATTTTGATCTAAAATACGGAGATCATAAATAAATTAAGCGCGTTAGAGAAATCTGCTAACAACGAAAAAATCTATTTTGACGTCAATGGCGGAGCAGCCAGCATACCTAAAATTTTGTGTAGCGCAATGTAGAACTCTTTTCAAGACTGACAACCTGCTTAAACAATAACAACGTGGAACAAAAATGATGTGTTAAGGTTTGTTTTTTCATTGGTATACATTTTTAAACAAATAATTTAACTAGAGTAAAATTAAAAGATCTGGACGACCACGAGTCATTACATACAGTATTGATATCCTAACGGTATTTAACCCGCGTTGCATAAATTGGCACTGCATGATTCTAAGTCATCCTTTTCCAAAAAATTAAAATTTTTGACTGGGGTAGGAACAGCATACATTTTTAAAGAATTGTTTAAGAAAAGAGAATGTTTGATTTATGTAATGTTATATATGTAATAAAAAAGAAGGAAGAGTATTAAACGTTTCCCGATCGTTTCAATCTACGGGTAACGTAACGTTAAATGACGTAGCGAGGCTGCTCCGGGTCGATAAACATTTGCATGTTTATTATTTCACCAAAGCTTTTCTTATTATCATAGGAATAAGAAATTTTGCATTAGTGTTTTATTTGTTCTTTATAAGATGTTGATGATTTTTCCTGAAATTATCTCTGTCCTTTATGGAGTAAATGTAATTGTCTCAATAATTTCCGAACAGCCCTCGTATATTAAGGTTCAAAATATTTTTTAAATCTTGTTCATAAAAGTCTTAATAGACCTATGTGGATATAAAAAATATTACAATAATGAATATTAGTAATGGTCATTATTCGGTAATTAAAATGGACAACATTCCTCAATATGACATGGTTGTTGAGCTACCTGGTCCTCATCATTTTATCTGTCAGGTAAAAGCAGGATATAACTACATCAAGAAATGAAAAATGGCTATGGGAATGAATAACCCCTTTTCCAAACAATGAATTGTTAGTTGAATCTTGTCGTATATATTTAGTAAAACATCTAACTATGAAACAAATATGGCAGACTTTTACTGCCTTGTACTTCAAATTCATTAAGGAAATTCAAATCGACAGATTGAAATCGACGATTGATGAAATTTTAATGATGCATTTAAATATCGAGTAGAAGGCCACAACAAGTGTTTTCTCCTAATTTATCTTTTTTGAATTCTTTCAAAAGAACCTCAAAACAAGACAGGAAATAAAAGAGTATTCACACAATGCATTCATGATTTGTATATCATGTCGGAGCAGGGGGTCAATTGCATAGGTTTCTCAAACTTTTTCAAGGGGAAACCTAGAAAGTAGACTATTCAAATGTAGCATGATTGACAATCAAAACAATTCTAAATGGCGACCAAAATAATTCATGAGAACATGAATAGACTCCCCAACTCTTCTTTCATATAAGAATCAATATATAAGAACAGACATCTTTTTTCTGAATATTGAGAGGCAGTTTCAGAAATAAGGTTTGTGAATTTTTTAATGTTTCATTATAATAGTTAGTCTTTTTTATCTATACAAACAAAAAGGTTGGCTGATAAATAGTCAGGATAACAGCTATTTATGTTGTCATGTATTTAAAATTACAAACATCTTGACAATCTTCAAATTCATACAGATTTTTTTAAAGTAGTTTTTATCACTGGGTATCTTTATTTCCTGAAGAAAATATAAGATACAGAGAAGATATTATGATAGAGACGTTACAGGCAAAAACACGTGCCGCAAGTACATTTTTTTGTGTGTTTTTAAGCTCGTCAAGGGGGGATGATTTTCATTGGTGATAATTATTTTCTTTCAACAACAGTTGGGAAGACTCATTGGTTATAATAATTTGAAGATATCAATTTGGCTTTTAAATAAATACATTTATAAGAGTGAACACTTAAAAGTTTTGGTAAGTAAATATCTTTAATCTTTGTTTAGAGTTCAGTATGATAATCAACTAAACACGTTTTTTAAAATCAAAACTTTTAGTTGGGAACATGAGTCCTATATGGAATATTTAAGAAAGCCTAAAAATTGTTGCCAGCAAGGAGAAATATTCCATCGTAAAAGACATCATTTTATGCATGTAAATTTAATTTTTATAGATGTTTGAAGTAAAAATACCCAATCAAATATATTTGAAAAAGTCCGCGGACTTTTTTCTTTTATTTTAGATCTTTATTCATATTGTTAAAAATCAAAATATTTTTTCAAACTGATTTTAAAAATCTGTCACAGATTTAAAACCCAGGTCAGCTATATGGAAATTTAATATAGAAACCATCATATCTACGCAATGTACACATTGTACAAATTGCACAGGCCTTCAAAATTCTTCGAACTCAAAGTACGAGGGGCAGACAGTTTAAATGTAATTTTAGCTCTTTTGATAAAAATGCTTGAAGAGAAAATGCTATGACCATTTGTATGATGTACGATGTGCAGTAACACTAAGGTAACATTGTAATATTTGATTCAATCTGTAAAACATAACTGAGCATGATTTGTCCATTCTTGTTATTCTATTGAAATGTTCGATATTTTTCCAAATTAATTTTCATTTTCTTAGACTAATTGAAAAATTCTTAGAATTATCATTTTTCTTAGTCTATGAGATTAAATTTAGTTTCTTCAAAAGAATTGTAAGGTATCATGTGTCCTTAATAGAAGACGAGATCGACATGTAAACAAACAATTTCCAAGTAATACTTGCACTAACAAGTAATTATGATTGGTTTAGTCTACCAAGCTTCTTGAAAACCTCTAACACAATGTTCCTTACGAGGGGAACCATAAGCATTGTACAATCCCTTTAACTCCTGTTTTATTATTGACCGGGGTGTAAAACAGATTAATTTTAAATGTAGTACCCAAATTTTTGGCAATTCGAGGTGGTTTTTGCAATTTTCAATGAAAAACTTTTTAAAAAAACGCAAACTTTCATAAGTAACAATTAGTAAACATTATGATAAATACATGTATGATAAAAGAAATTCAATGTTTCAATTATGGGGTATGCTCTTTTCAGCCAATCAAAAACTACCAGAATTTCGTTGAGCAGTATCCAACAATGTCTGTGACCAGCATTACTTTCCTCCTTGCCGCCTTGGTGACTGTCAGTGTTGTCATTCAAGGTAAAACAATCATTGTAACTTGTAATTTGTTGTTTGTCGTTGTGAAAAACCATCTTCGGACCTTATCCGTAATGTGAAATGTTAAAAAAAAATAGAACAGCAATCAAAGGTACAACAAATGATTTTTTTTATTATTATCTTTCAATTCGTAACCATTCTCAGCATCAAAACCTCAATTTGAAATTAGATCTCAAACAAAATGTCAGATGATACTTAAAGTAATATTGATAATCAAATCAAATGTGTCTAACTTATATAATACCTTTTTTTCTCAAAGATTGACTTTTGTAATCTCAGGTGAAAAAAAAACGATACTGAGACTAAAATGTTGACCTAAGTCTTAGAATTGTAAACATAAAATTCTAGGTGGTTATAAGCATCATATAAAAGTTTATTATCTACTGTCTAACAAAATTAGATAATGAGAGGAAGGACAAATTTTTCAATGAAATTTATGTCATTCTTTTATTCATTAATCGTCCTATCAAAAGTGCAACGCGAGTTTTAAACAAATAATTCTTATTATAAAAAGAGGGCACACGTTCTTAATCAGAAATACCAAATTGTTCTTGATTGTTTTAATTCAAGTGTTTAACAGGTATTGGTTAAAATTCTGGATCAAAAGAGTATTCATTTGCAAAGCATATAATTTAAAGGCATAAAATAAAAAAAAACAACGTGCTTTATTATTCAGTGATAGATGCACAAGGTTTTTGTCCAGGTTCACGGAACTGTACATTGACAAGACGAGACAGGGATGAATCATGCAAGTATGTCAGTGTTATTTTTTAAGACATCTTCTTCATAGTAGAGAGGATATTATCACATTTAAACAGTCTCGTTGTTGATTTTGTTGTTTTAATGCCTGATATCATCAGTACTAATTTACGCGGAGGGTTGAGGTAGGAAATGTTTGTTGCATTGGGATAATGTACATTTGAGTACAATGCAGGATTTATCATAGTGGAATTATCAGAACAGATTTTTATAAACCTGTTAAAATATATTGCGAAACATACATTGAACTAGCCTACCAATCATTGAGAGAAAGTAGTCCTCATATATCACATTTTTATGCCCCCCCCCCTTCTACGAAAGGAGTACATACTGTTTTTCTGCTGTCTGTCGGTCCACTTATTTCCCTTCATTTTTTCTTCACAACCGTTGCACATTCTTAAATGAAATTTAGTATTCAGATATATCAGATGAATTTATAAGTCAAGATTTCTTTTGGATACGATCGCGCCATTTCTGACAGGATTATGCCCCTTGGACTTACAAAAATTGGCTCAACAAGGATACATTGATAAGTAGACCCTTTAAAAATATTTTAACACATCAAATTTGAATTAATGCTCCTTGCTTTATAATCGGATTCATGCTCCAAATTCAAATTTATGCGCGTTGTTGGATAATGAGAAGGAAAATAAAGAATTTTTCCAGCAGAAGACGAGTTGACAAGTTGACAGATAGACAGGTTGACGGGTCGACTGGTTGGCAAGTGGACAGGTTGAGAGGTGGACTGGAAGACAGGTCGACAAGTTGACTAGTAGATTGATTGACAGGTCGACGGGTAGACAGATCGACAGTTTGACAGGTTGACATTTAGACAGATTGGCGGGTAAGGAGGTCGACGGATCGACAGACCGTGGGTTGACAGGTCGACTGTTTTACGGGTTGACGGGTCGGGGGGTAGACTGGTCGACGGGTAGACGGATCGACAGGCCGACGGGTAGACAGGTAGTGGGTTGACAGGTCGACGGGTTGCCCCCAATGTGGGATAGAGAAATAGCCCTGTTCGATAATAACCCTAATATCTCAAGTGGACCCAAGAACTAACATTAATCTCTCAGGTTGGTTCAAAAACTAACCCTTCCCTCTCAGGTGGATTCGAGAACTAACCCAAATTTCTCAGGAGGATTTGAGTACTCACGTTAATCTCTCAAGTGGGTTCGAAACTAACCGTTATCTCGCAGGGGGTTCGATTACTAAACATAATCTCGCCGCCTGGTTTGAATACTAACCCATATCTTTCAAGTGGATTTGAAAACCAACCCTAATATCACAGATGGGTTTGAAAATTAATAAGAGGTGTAAACTGTCGACCTTTGTTGTGACTCTGTTGATTAGTTAGAGTTGTCAACTGTCGACCTGTTGACCCTTCTGATGACAATTTAGGCTTAATGTGGAATTGTCAAACATTTTTTTGTAAAGGGGACTTCTAATGGAATATTTTTAAAAGGATTTATTTCAATTATAAGGCAAAATATTCCAACTACATGTATCTACTATAAAAGGAACAATTTCATATCAAATTTTAAATTTGAAAGATGTTAATCGGTTTTATGGAACTCCTATTATTTGCAGTTTTCGTTCTTTTTCTTCGCAGAGGTTGCACATACTGAAATGAAATTTAGTATACAGGTTAATACGATGAATATCTAGGTCAAATTATGTTTTTAGGGTACGATCGCACTATTTCTGACAGAGTTATGTCCCTTTGACTTGGGAAAATTCCAAATATTTGCAGTCTCCGTTCATTTTCCTTGCAGAGGTTGCACATACTAAAATGAAATTAAATATACAGTTATACTTTTGGAATTTGGAAAAATTCCTATTTGGGGAGAGGGGGCATAAATGTTTTACAAACATCTCTTATTTAAGACACGTTTCGATAAGCCAATTTTTTCTATTATTCTTCTTAGTGACAATCGTTACTTTTGTAAGCTTATATCTACATTAAATTGACAGTCTTATATTTAGAACTCAACCCGTGGTAATATATGGTGCTTTAGGCATTTTAATAGTCTTCTTTTGAAATAAAAATAGTTTACTTAATTTACTGTATATTATTACCCTAGCAATGAAATTATTGTATTGCGTGATCAATAAAATATGATGAAGTTGAAATATCCTTAGGTTAAAATGCTGTTTAAGACGAAGGAGATAGTTTTCGTATCTTGTAATTTCATAAGACCTATCCATTTACGTTGAAATATGACAAAACGAACAGTAGAAATTGGAAGTAATGAATTCTTTTTATTACAATTATTGATATAAAGGTTTCCATATGTTTTTGCGTGCAAAATATAGAAATTGTATGTATTCTTGTTCCCTTTGTTTTTCATACATTCGGTACACCATTATACTCTAAATATGACACAAGACACGTCTGAATTTTGAAATTAAGACTGTGAAGTTTGTTAAAAATATTCAAAAGTTCATTGTGTTGACCCAGTCCTTTATGAGCTGTATTGATATTTTAGAATTTCCATCGATTATGTAACTTGTCTGGAAGCCAATGGATGTTATTCTGAAGCAGAGACCGCCAGAAAAGACTGGAGTTTAGCATGTGGCAAGTATTATTAATGATTTCATTTCCAACTCACAGCCTGACAATAAAAGAAAATATGTTTACGCATTTGATTTTATTTTTATGAAAATGTAAAAAAAGTAGAAAAAAAGAAATTCTCAATGAAACAACTTTCAAAAGAAAACATAGTATATTAAATACAGCCCTTCGGGCTTCATGGGAATTTTTTTCACGTGACCAACCTTTTTAACATTCCAATGAAACTCAAACAATGATACCCTATTTCTAAATTGGTTGAAATTCTTGATCAAAGGGGTATTCATTCGCTTAGCACATATAAAAAAGTATGAAATAAACAAAAAATAATGTGCTTTTTTACGCAGTGATATATGCACAAGGTTGTCAAAGTGTTTGGAAGTGTTCACCTGCTGTAGAGCCAGACGATAATGACAAGGACGAATTATGCAAGTAAGTCAGTGTTATTTTTGAAATCATCTAATTTATAGTGGAGAGAATATTTTCACAGTAAGTCAGTCTTGTTGTTGATTTTGTTGGTGTAATGCCTGATATCACCAGTACTTATTTTAGAGGGGGATTGAAGTAGGAAATGTTTGTTGCATTGGGACAGTGTACTTTTGAATACAATGCAGGATTTATTATAGTGGAAATATCAGGACGGATTTTTAGAAACCTGTTAAAGTATTTTGCAAACATTCTTTGAACTAGCTTACAAATCACAGAGAGAAGGTCGTCCTCATATATCACATTTATCC
>NW_026939085.1:0-5000 GCF_032062105.1 Saccostrea cuccullata | reverse complement strand
GGACCTATAAGGGCCATGACTTTCATCTAGAAATATTAGATTATCTAAATCAAAAGAGAGAAAGCTTGATATCATTCTGTTTTAACAAAGATAATAGTCAAAATCATATCTCATCTGATCGAAAAATCGGACGGAAGACCTACTCGTTGCTCGCAACGAGATCTCATCTAGTTATTATTATTTTTTTTTTTCTTACCGATTTTTGTGCAAGCGAGTTCTCGGAACCGGCTTGGTCGATTTTCACGAAACTTTCAGATCTGATAGATATTGGTCTGAACCTTATTGGAAATTTTTTATTAGTACGTCGTCACTTCCGGTCGTGAGATATGGACGATTTACTGATTTTAAAAGGGTCAGCTTGTCCGGGCAATCACTAAAAAACGAATGAAGATATTGACTTGAGATTTTCAGTGAAGGTAGAGAAAGGATTGCTGAATTGCTTTTTTGAGTCTATATCTTTCCAGCGCAAAAGGCGTTGAAGCTCGCCTGAGCTCATTATAATTATAATATTTCTGACCATCAAATTTTGTGCACGTGATTTCTCGAAGACCACTGCATGGATTTTTATGAAATTTGCAGGAACAATGTGTTGCTATATGCAGTTACTATATCCTGGAGATTTTTTGGAAATTCCTTTCTGGTGCCAAGTTACGGACAATTACCTGATTTTAAATTGACATATTGTTCGTGGATAATCTAAAGAACGGTTAAAGATATCACTGTGGAACTTTCAGGGATTATAGATCGTGATAAGAACTATCGAAGACGCGATCTTTTGTACGTCGTCTCTACTTCCTGTCGTAACGGCATGCAAAGAAAAAAAGTCAAATTTTTAAACTTTTTTGTTTTTCAATATTTTCAAATCATATTAGTATGGTTGATAGAAACATTTCTCATTAGGCTGAATATATAATTTGTTTGTAAATTGATGAATTCAAACTCGAGATATTAACATTCAAAAGTCTGAAGCGTGATCTTAATGGCGGCGGTCTCTGTCAATTCCGACATTTCGCAATAGGGGTTTACAGAGGCAGCTGAGCGTTTGCTTGAACGAAAGTAACATAAGGAACAATGAAATGTGAAGGGATACTTGGATTGTCACGTCGTAGGTTCGTTGCAGTTCGGTGTCAAACTACATTTATTATCCAAGTATTTACTAGTCTTCTTTAATTGGTTTTGGTTGTTTCTCAAAGTAGAAATAGAAAAGAATTGATGTGCAAACGAAGTACAATATCTATATCTTTTGTTTTGCATAACGGTAACACATAGCTTAAATCATAGTTAAAATTAATAGTTTTTCAAGAATGTAGTAGGTAAAAAACGTGACCACTGTTTTCCCATGCACACTTGTGTCATATTAAATCAATAGAAAGGACAACTGTTACAATAAGAAAATATTTTATTTTTAAAGATAACAATTTTTCAAAGACTGTTTAATTGACCTATATAAACATTTTATTTTCTCAATGCAAGTTATTGAAGATAATAGAATCTTATTTCTTGACCCTCGTAGGGCGATCGAGGCATTTTTTTTTGGTGAAACATACCACCTTTTTCATGAAAGTGTAAGTAATCGGCATAGTCAACTTTCGTGATTGAAAATTGAAAAATTACCAATTAATAGCTGTTTCGCTGCTTTAGTGTTATTTGCCTATATACGATATGTTTCATGTGTGTGTTATACTTTCCACACCTCAAAATTTAGGCTAGGCGATAAGAACGCTCTTTTGTTATTTGATTGAAGCTATCTCACCTATTTAAATGAACATTCCAAGAGAAATTCGCTAAGATTTACTCGTTGCGTTTGGCGCGAAATTATGAATAGTGACCTTTCTTTCATAATTCCAAGACAGATTAACTGTTGCAGAATTATATGTACATTCAAGTGAAGTAAGAGTAGTTGTTCAATAGCGTAATCGATAAGCGTATTGGATTTTCACGCTCGTGACCCGAATCAATTCCCAATGTGTCCAAAATATGTTTAATCCATTTTCAGCTCGATTTTATGGGTTATTTTTCGGAATCGGACGGAAGACCTACTCGTTGCTCGCAACGAGAGCGTTTCTAGTTAAGGTCTTCCGTTTCCAACGGAAGACCTTATTGTTTTCGGTCGGTTTCTTTTTCCCTATTATTATTATTTTTTTCTTACCGATTTTTGTGCACGCGAGTTCTCGGAAACGGGTGGGTCGATTTTTATGAAACTTTCAGAACTGATAGACAGTGATCTGGACATCTATTCACAAAAAATCGTAAGTTTACGACTACGACTTGAACTTACGATAATCCTAAGATAAAAGTTACGAGCTATTCACGAAAGTCGTCGTAAGATTGACACACTGTCGTAAGTGAAAAACGGTCGTAAGATTTTCTTTTCCCTAGTTACCGACAACTGCTCATGCGCAGGTGACGCAATAAATGCGGGAAACCCGGTAGATTACGCAATCTTGATGTACAGTGATGTCGCCACTATATATACCATTACTTGATTAAATTTAATTAAAGTATAAATTTAATCAAGTACATGGCGGTTTCAGACCACAAGAATGATATATTATGTAATCAATTACGCAATATATTATGTAATCACGATTTACATATTAATCATATTCATAATTCGGTTTCATTCTGCTGTGAATTTTTGATACAGATAATAAGTTGTTTATGAATAATTTTATGGATTTCATGATCAATTATTACATAATTATTACAAGTATTTTCTATAATTAAAGTCACATTAGTGGCAAAGTGCAACATACCTAAATGTCTTGTTGTATATGAGAATGGAGAGTGAAGGCGGTTTCTTGAAATTCTGCGATAGTACAATAACTGTAAGTTGGGTTCTTGATAGTACACGAAAATGTTAATGAACGAGAAGTTCCATAAATTGGTTATTATGTCGAAATGAATTGGCATTGGCAATTGTACATAAATACCATTATAGATTTCTTAGTTTCCGACTAATTCACTGCAACAACTGAAAAAATAAACACATATGTACATAAGTTGTAGGTTAGTATAATTATTGTTCAAATTCCGGTATATATAAAAAGTAAAACTGTTATTCCTTTTTAAAAAAAGCATGCCCTTGCAATGTATGGTGTTAGAGAGGATAAAGTAAGGTTTCTGTGTCAGGAGGGCTGGGTTAAGAGGAACCGGTGAGTGCGTGCGTGCATGACGGAGGTTTAGCAAGTAACAATTCATATCAGGATCGAAATGCCTTATGCCCAGCCCCTTGTTAAAACAAATATTCATTTTTTTAAATTAAATCATTAAAAAAATTAGCGCCATACAGAAAAATAAAGTCTGAAATATTCACACTTAGGCTAATTAAAACAATTTCACAAATCAAAAAATAAACATTTGTGAAATCATGTTTTAGCATTAATAAAAGACCATTTTTAGCTAGCAAATGTTTTAAAATTTTATTCAAAGACCTCTTTTCAAGATCTATCAGTTGGAGAATTACAAATTCAATCAGAAAATATCAAATACTTGCATTCAGACACTGACCATACAAGCAGACATTTTTAGCGAGAATGCAATTTGGGTATATATAGCGAGATTGTTGAGATCACTCACGTATAAAAAAAATCGCCTTCAATACATTCCAGATATGAGAAGTTATTTTTTAATACATATACGTATTTAATAAATTTTCATCTCGCTACAGATTCCATTTACATATTATTTATAACAAAAATAAATATAGTTCTAAGGTATATTATTCTTTAAAGAGAAGCGAAAGAAAACACATTCGATTCGAGGCTAAAGAATGAATGTAAAGTTTTCAAAAATTTCATTTGAAACAGAAGTGAAGAAATTTTATAATCAATATTGACTGTATACTTGTACTTCCTGGTCTCGGAAAAGTTAATTCTATAGTACGATTTTCCCCCTTATATCCCTGACATTTAAAAACAAGTACAATGCTTTCCTATGGTAGCTATAGTATTTGCAGGCGTCGTATATCTTTTTTATTACATATTCTTGAATAATAAAGTGACGAGTTCAAAAATTCTTTTTAAGTTAATATAATTAATAGATGAATATGATACCTCATTTTACATTGGAATTCGTGAAAATTGTTCCAGCACGTTTTTTTTATTCACCTGCAAGATTACGTTGCAATAATGTTGATAACTCTGAAAGTTGTTATTTTTTTTCATTTAAGGCCAGCGATTATCCCCTAATTTGATAAAATTTACTTTTTGCAAACTACTCTAACAAAAGTACCAAAAAAAAACATTTTTGCTGAAAAGAGAATATAATTTTTTACCCCACCCCCTTTAAAAATTAAAATTATTTACGCATTACCATTTTGTTGAAGGCATTTATTTTGTTGTTGTTTTTTTCTGTCCTTTTCTTTACTTTTTATATTTATATTTTTTGCATTTATAATATAGTTTCATGGTATGTAGACATCCCTTTTTTACTTCCTCGGTAAACGGCATCATTTTCCTGTTGGTCAATGATTCAAACAGATGTGCGCTGACCCAAAATATTAGTCTCCCTGGCTCCGTTTTGTTTATATTTTATGATAAAGTAAACGCAGTGGCTAATTTCATTTTTAGAGTTGATATTTTATGTAGTATTTATAGACTTACGACAACCCAAGACTAGACGTAAACTTACGACTGTTTTTTGACGTAACGTCAATCGTGCGATTTTTTGTGAATAACCAAAATCTTACGAAAATATCTTACGACCGTCTTACGACTACGATTAGTCGTAAGATTTTTTGTGAATAGATGTCCTGAACCTTATTGGAATTTTTTTATATGTACGTCGTCACTTCCGGTCGAAAGATATGGACGATTTACTGATTTTTAGAGGGTCATCTTGTCCTGGTAACTCCTCCTAAACGACTTAAGATATTGAGTCAAAATTTTCAGTGAGAGTAGAGGAAGGTTTGCTGAGTTGCATAGGAGTTGCAAACTTTTCTAGCGTAAAAGACACCGGAGATCGGTGGGGCCCAAAAAATGTCTCAGAAACATCTCACA
>NW_026939084.1:0-8733 GCF_032062105.1 Saccostrea cuccullata | reverse complement strand
GAGGCATTAATAAAGACTTCATCATTAATAAGAGTCATTAAAATGCACAGACTGCAGAGAACAAGGCCAATTCCAATCTTAACCTCACCTGGAAATTGACATAAACACAAACATTAAACGAAGATGAGATGAACACATCGATTAAGATAATGAAGACAATTTAAGCAATTAGATCAGGAAAGAGTAAAATGGAGGAAGAGGATGGGGAGGAGAAGATAAGTTTTAGTTATGTTAGCGTAGGGAGGATACAGGAAACAGACAAAAAATAAGAAAGGGAGACATAAATGGCACTTCTCTAATAGGCTTCCTGGTTGCGGAATCGGCTCCTTGCGTTCATCTTCTGACGGGCCCCATCGGTCTGCATCCTATCAATTACAAATCAAAAGGTCAAGGGCTGATAGGCTCAACATCAATTGACTTAGTCAAGAGTGCAAGAAGTAGAGTTTAGAGTTTGAATCTTACCGCATCTTCCAGTAGGGGGCTCCAGTTGAATGGGAGACAAGCTCTGTCTCACTAAGGCATCTGGATCAGCGTTAACTGTCTTCCGCTAACAAAGAAAAAAACAGAGGCATTAATAAAGACTTCATCATTAATAAGAGTCATTAAAATGCACAGACTGCAGAGAACAAGGCCAATTCCAATCTTAACCTCACCTGGGGTTTAGAGAGAAAATCGGGAATTTCAAAGTGGAACAAGTGCAGTTTCTTACTTACCCTTTTCACTAATAGGATGCACTGTACATAACTAGACAATAAATTCCTCTTCTTCTGTTGGCCGGCCTTGGTCCTCCAACGTCGTCCTCCAGCGTCGTCCCCCGTCCGGGAACCTGAAAATATACCGCTAGAACAAAATTAGTAAAAACTCAACACAATAAACACAAATAATTCGAGAAATTGACATAAACACAAACATTAAACGAAGATGAGATGAACAAATCGATTAAGAAAATGAAGACAATTTAAGCAATTAGATCAGGAAAGAGTAAAATGGAGGAAGAGGATGGGGAGGAGAAGATAAGTTTTAGTTATGTTAGCGTAGGGAGGATACAGGAAACAGACAAAAAATAAGAAAGGGAGACATAAATGGCACTTCTCTAATAGGCTTCCTGGTTGCGGAATCGGCTCCTTGCGTTCATCTTCTGACGGGCCCCATCGGTCTGCATCCTATCAATTACAAATCAAAAGGTCAAGGGCTGATAGGCTCAACATCAATTGACTTAGTCAAGAGTGCAAGAAGTAGAGTTTAGAGTTTGAATCTTACCGCATCTTCCAGTAGGGGGCTCCAGTTGAATGGGAGACAAGCTCTGTCTCACTAAGGCATCTGGATCAGCGTTAACTGTCTTCCGCTAACAAAGAAAAAAACAGAGGCATTAATAAAGACTTCATCATTAATAAGAGTCATTAAAATGCACAGACTGCAGAGAACAAGGCCAATTCCAATCTTAACCTCACCTGGGGTTTAGAGAGGAAATCGGGAATTTCAAAGTGGAACAAGTGCAGTTTCTTACTTACCCTTTTCACTAATAGGATGCACTGTACATAACTAGACAATAAATTCCTCTTCTTCTGTTGGCCGGCCTTGGTCCTCCAACGTCGTCCTCCAGCGTCGTCCTCCAGCGTCGTCCCCCGTCCGGGAACCTGAAAATATACAGCTAGAACAAAATTAGTAAAAACTCAACACAATAAACACAAATAATTCGAGAAATTGACATAAACACAAACATTAAACGAAGATGAGATGAACAAATCGATTAAGATAATGAAGACAATTTAAGCAATTAGATCAGGAAAGAGTAAAATGGAGGAAGAGGATGGGGAGGAGAAGATAAGTTTTAGTTATGTTAGCGTAGGGAGGATACAGGAAACAGACAAAAAATAAGAAAGGGAGACATAAATGGCACTTCTCTAATAGGCTTCCTGGTTGCGGAATCGGCTCCTTGCGTTCATCTTCTGACGGGCCCCATCGGTCTGCATCCTATCAATTACAAATCAAAAGGTCAAGGGCTGATAGGCTCAACATCAATTGACTTAGTCAAGAGTGCAAGAAGTAGAGTTTAGAGTTTGAATCTTACCGCATCTTCCAGTAGGGGGCTCCAGTTGAATGGGAGACAAGCTCTGTCTCACTAAGGCATCTGGATCAGCGTTAACTGTCTTCCGCTAACAAAGAAAAAAACAGAGGCATTAATAAAGACTTCATCATTAATAAGAGTCATTAAAATGCACAGACTGCAGAGAACAAGGCCAATTCCAATCTTAACCTCACCTGGGGTTTAGAGAGAAAATCGGGAATTTCAAAGTGGAACAAGTGCAGTTTCTTACTTACCCTTTTCACTAATAGGATGCACTGTACATAACTAGACAATAAATTCCTCTTCTTCTGTTGGCCGGCCTTGGTCCTCCAACGTCGTCCTCCAGCGTCGTCCCCCGTCCGGGAACCTGAAAATATACCGCTAGAACAAAATTAGTAAAAACTCAACACAATAAACACAAATAATTCGAGAAATTGACATAAACACAAACATTAAACGAAGATGAGATGAACAAATCGATTAAGAAAATGAAGACAATTTAAGCAATTAGATCAGGAAAGAGTAAAATGGAGGAAGAGGATGGGGAGGAGAAGATAAGTTTTAGTTATGTTAGCGTAGGGAGGATACAAGAAACAGACAAAAAATAAGAAAGGGAGACATAAATGGCACTTCTCTAATAGGCTTCCTGGTTGCGGAATCGGCTCCTTGCGTTCATCTTCTGACGGGCCCCATCGGTCTGCATCCTATCAATTACAAATCAAAAGGTCAAGGGCTGATATGGCTCAACATCAATTGACTTAGTCAAGAGTGCTAGAAGTAGAATTTAGAGTTTGAATCTTACCGCATCTTCCAGTAGGGGGCTCCAGTTGAATGGGAGACAAGCTCTGTCTCACTAAGGCATCTGGATCAGCGTTAACTGTCTTCCGCTAACAAAGAAAAAAACAGAGGCATTAATAAAGACTTCATCATTAATAAGAGTCATTAAAATGCACAGACTGCAGAGAACAAGGCCAATTCCAATCTTAACCTCACCTGGGGTTTAGAGAGGAAATCGGGAATTTCAAAGTGGAACAAGTGCAGTTTCTTACTTACCCTTTTCACTAATAGGATGCACTGTACATAACTAGACAATAAATTCCTCTTCTTCTGTTGGCCGGCCTTGGTCCTCCAACGTCGTCCTCCAGCGTCGTCCTCCAGCGTCGTCCCCCGTCCGGGAACCTGAAAATATACAGCTAGAACAAAATTAGTAAAAACTCAACACAATAAACACAAATAATTCGAGAAATTGACATAAACACAAACATTAAACGAAGATGAGATGAACAAATCGATTAAGATAATGAAGACAATTTAAGCAATTAGATCAGGAAAGAGTAAAATGGAGGAAGAGGATGGGGAGGAGAAGATAAGTTTTAGTTATGTTAGCGTAGGGAGGATACAGGAAACAGACAAAAAATAAGAAAGGGAGACATAAATGGCACTTCTCTAATAGGCTTCCTGGTTGCGGAATCGGCTCCTTGCGTTCATCTTCTGACGGGCCCCATCGGTCTGCATCCTATCAATTACAAATCAAAAGGTCAAGGGCTGATAGGCTCAACATCAATTGACTTAGTCAAGAGTGCAAGAAGTAGAGTTTAGAGTTTGAATCTTACCGCATCTTCCAGTAGGGGGCTCCAGTTGAATGGGAGACAAGCTCTGTCTCACTAAGGCATCTGGATCAGCGTTAACTGTCTTCCGCTAACAAAGAAAAAAACAGAGGCATTAATAAAGACTTCATCATTAATAAGAGTCATTAAAATGCACAGACTGCAGAGAACAAGGCCAATTCCAATCTTAACCTCACCTGGGGTTTAGAGAGAAAATCGGGAATTTCAAAGTGGAACAAGTGCAGTTTCTTACTTACCCTTTTCACTAATAGGATGCACTGTACATAACTAGACAATAAATTCCTCTTCTTCTGTTGGCCGGCCTTGGTCCTCCAACGTCGTCCTCCAGCGTCGTCCTCCAGCGTCGTCCCCCGTCCGGGAACCTGAAAATATACAGCTAGAACAAAATTAGTAAAACTCAACACAATAAACACAAAATAATTCGTCCCCGTCCGGGAAAAAATATAACACAAAATTAAACAGAAAAACACAAATAATTCGAGAAATTGACATAAACACAAACATTAAACGAAGATGAGATGAACAAATCGATTAAGATAATGAAGACAATTTAAGCAATTAGATCAGGAAAGAGTAAAATGGAGGAAGAGGATGGGGAGGAGAAGATAAGTTTTAGTTATGTTAGCGTAGGGAGGATACAGGAAACAGACAAAAAATAAGAAAGGGAGACATAAATGGCACTTCTCTAATAGGCTTCCTGGTTGCGGAATCGGCTCCTTGCGTTCATCTTCTGACGGGCCCCATCGGTCTGCATCCTATCAATTACAAATCAAAAGGTCAAGGGCTGATAGGCTCAACATCAATTGACTTAGTCAAGAGTGCAAGAAGTAGAGTTTAGAGTTTGAATCTTACCGCATCTTCCAGTAGGGGGCTCCAGTTGAATGGGAGACAAGCTCTGTCTCACTAAGGCATCTGGATCAGCGTTAACTGTCTTCCGCTAACAAAGAAAAAAACAGAGGCATTAATAAAGACTTCATCATTAATAAGAGTCATTAAAATGCACAGACTGCAGAGAACAAGGCCAATTCCAATCTTAACCTCACCTGGGGTTTAGAGAGGAAATCGGGAATTTCAAAGTGGAACAAGTGCAGTTTCTTACTTACCCTTTTCACTAATAGGATGCACTGTACATAACTAGACAATAAATTCCTCTTCTTCTGTTGGCCGGCCTTGGTCCTCCAACGTCGTCCTCCAGCGTCGTCCTCCAGCGTCGTCCCCCGTCCGGGAACCTGAAAATATACAGCTAGAACAAAATTAGTAAAAACTCAACACAATAAACACAAATAATTCGAGAAATTGACATAAACACAAACATTAAACGAAGATGAGATGAACAAATCGATTAAGATAATGAAGACAATTTAAGCAATTAGATCAGGAAAGAGTAAAATGGAGGAAGAGGATGGGGAGGAGAAGATAAGTTTTAGTTATGTTAGCGTAGGGAGGATACAGGAAACAGACAAAAAATAAGAAAGGGAGACATAAATGGCACTTCTCTAATAGGCTTCCTGGTTGCGGAATCGGCTCCTTGCGTTCATCTTCTGACGGGCCCCATCGGTCTGCATCCTATCAATTACAAATCAAAAGGTCAAGGGCTGATAGGCTCAACATCAATTGACTTAGTCAAGAGTGCAAGAAGTAGAGTTTAGAGTTTGAATCTTACCGCATCTTCCAGTAGGGGGCTCCAGTTGAATGGGAGACAAGCTCTGTCTCACTAAGGCATCTGGATCAGCGTTAACTGTCTTCCGCTAACAAAGAAAAAAACAGAGGCATTAATAAAGACTTCATCATTAATAAGAGTCATTAAAATGCACAGACTGCAGAGAACAAGGCCAATTCCAATCTTAACCTCACCTGGGGTTTAGAGAGGAAATCGGGAATTTCAAAGTGGAACAAGTGCAGTTTCTTACTTACCCTTTTCACTAATAGGATGCACTGTACATAACTAGACAATAAATTCCTCTTCTTCTGTTGGCCGGCCTTGGTCCTCCAACGTCGTCCTCCAGCGTCGTCCTCCAGCGTCGTCCCCCGTCCGGTAACCTGAAAATATACAGCTAGAACAAAATTAGTAAAAACTCAACACAATAAACACAAATAATTCGAGAAATTGACATAAACACAAACATTAAACGAAGATGAGATGAACAAATCGATTAAGATAATGAAGACAATTTAAGCAATTAGATCAGGAAAGAGTAAAATGGAGGAAGAGGATGGGGAGGAGAAGATAAGTTTTAGTTATGTTAGCGTAGGGAGGATACAGGAAACAGACAAAAAATAAGAAAGGGAGACATAAATGGCACTTCTCTAATAGGCTTCCTGGTTGCGGAATCGGCTCCTTGCGTTCATCTTCTGACGGGCCCCATCGGTCTGCATCCTATCAATTACAAATCAAAAGGTCAAGGGCTGATAGGCTCAACATCAATTGACTTAGTCAAGAGTGCAAGAAGTAGAGTTTAGAGTTTGAATCTTACCGCATCTTCCAGTAGGGGGCTCCAGTTGAATGGGAGACAAGCTCTGTCTCACTAAGGCATCTGGATCAGCGTTAACTGTCTTCCGCTAACAAAGAAAAAAACAGAGGCATTAATAAAGACTTCATCATTAATAAGAGTCATTAAAATGCACAGACTGCAGAGAACAAGGCCAATTCCAATCTTAACCTCACCTGGGGTTTAGAGAGGAAATCGGGAATTTCAAAGTGGAACAAGTGCAGTTTCTTACTTACCCTTTTCACTAATAGGATGCACTGTACATAACTAGACAATAAATTCCTCTTCTTCTGTTGGCCGGCCTTGGTCCTCCAACGTCGTCCTCCAGCGTCGTCCTCCAGCGTCGTCCCCCGTCCGGGAACCTGAAAATATACAGCTAGAACAAAATTAGTAAAAACTCAACACAATAAACACAAATAATTCGAGAAATTGACATAAACACAAACATTAAACGAAGATGAGATGAACAAATCGATTAAGAAAATGAAGACAATTTAAGCAATTAGATCAGGAAAGAGTAAAATGGAGGAAGAGGATGGGGAGGAGAAGATAAGTTTTAGTTATGTTAGCGTAGGGAGGATACAGGAAACAGACAAAAAATAAGAAAGGGAGACATAAATGGCACTTCTCTAATAGGCTTCCTGGTTGCGGAATCGGCTCCTTGCGTTCATCTTCTGACGGGCCCCATCGGTCTGCATCCTATCAATTACAAATCAAAAGGTCAAGGGCTGATAGGCTCAACATCAATTGACTTAGTCAAGAGTGCAAGAAGTAGAGTTTAGAGTTTGAATCTTACCGCATCTTCCAGTAGGGGGCTCCAGTTGAATGGGAGACAAGCTCTGTCTCACTAAGGCATCTGGATCAGCGTTAACTGTCTTCCGCTAACAAAGAAAAAAACAGAGGCATTAATAAAGACTTCATCATTAATAAGAGTCATTAAAATGCACAGACTGCAGAGAACAAGGCCAATTCCAATCTTAACCTCACCTGGGGTTTAGAGAGGAAATCGGGAATTTCAAAGTGGAACAAGTGCAGTTTCTTACTTACCCTTTTCACTAATAGGATGCACTGTACATAACTAGACAATAAATTCCTCTTCTTCTGTTGGCCGGCCTTGGTCCTCCAACGTCGTCCTCCAGCGTCGTCCTCCAGCGTCGTCCCCCGTCCGGGAACCTGAAAATATACAGCTAGAACAAAATTAGTAAAAACTCAACACAATAAACACAAATAATTCGAGAAATTGACATAAACACAAACATTAAACGAAGATGAGATGAACAAATCGATTAAGATAATGAAGACAATTTAAGCAATTAGATCAGGAAAGAGTAAAATGGAGGAAGAGGATGGGGAGGAGAAGATAAGTTTTAGTTATGTTAGCGTAGGGAGGATACAGGAAACAGACAAAAAATAAGAAAGGGAGACATAAATGGCACTTCTCTAATAGGCTTCCTGGTTGCGGAATCGGCTCCTTGCGTTCATCTTCTGACGGGCCCCATCGGTCTGCATCCTATCAATTACAAATCAAAAGGTCAAGGGCTGATAGGCTCAACATCAATTGACTTAGTCAAGAGTGCAAGAAGTAGAGTTTAGAGTTTGAATCTTACCGCATCTTCCAGTAGGGGGCTCCAGTTGAATGGGAGACAAGCTCTGTCTCACTAAGGCATCTGGATCAGCGTTAACTGTCTTCCGCTAACAAAGAAAAAAACAGAGGCATTAATAAAGACTTCATCATTAATAAGAGTCATTAAAATGCACAGACTGCAGAGAACAAGGCCAATTCCAATCTTAACCTCACCTGGGGTTTAGAGAGGAAATCGGGAATTTCAAAGTGGAACAAGTGCAGTTTCTTACTTACCCTTTTCACTAATAGGATGCACTGTACATAACTAGACAATAAATTCCTCTTCTTCTGTTGGCCGGCCTTGGTCCTCCAACGTCGTCCTCCAGCGTCGTCCTCCAGCGTCGTCCCCCGTCCGGGAACCTGAAAATATACAGCTAGAACAAAATTAGTAAAAACTCAACACAATAAACACAAATAATTCGAGAAATTGACATAAACACAAACATTAAACGAAGATGAGATGAACAAATCGATTAAGATAATGAAGACAATTTAAGCAATTAGATCAGGAAAGAGTAAAATGGAGGAAGAGGATGGGGAGGAGAAGATAAGTTTTAGTTATGTTAGCGTAGGGAGGATACAGGAAACAGACAAAAAATAAGAAAGGGAGACATAAATGGCACTTCTCTAATAGGCTTCCTGGTTGCGGAATCGGCTCCTTGCGTTCATCTTCTGACGGGCCCCATCGGTCTGCATCCTATCAATTACAAATCAAAAGGTCAAGGGCTGATAGGCTCAACATCAATTGACTTAGTCAAGAGTGCAAGAAGTAGAGTTTAGAGTTTGAATCTTACCGCATCTTCCAGTAGGGGGCTCCAGTTGAATGGGAGACAAGCTCTGTCTCACTAAGGCATCTGGATCAGCGTTAACTGTCTTCCGCTAACAAAGAAAAAAACAGAGGCATTAATAAAGACTTCATCATTA